>NC_083560.1:90586988-90774307 GCF_019925205.1 Metopolophium dirhodum | reverse complement strand
TGGTGAACTGGAGTCTATCATAGGGGGTAACCCATACTGATTTTTGTATATCATACAATGGATAGACCCCCAGTTCACCACCCAAGTTTTTATTATTTGCCTCATCTGGACTGAATAAAATCTAGAAACCAAACCGGATTATTTAATACAATATTAACCACTATGAGGACATCAATTTTTAAAAATTATCTACGTACCCGTTCAATGGTGACCGGGTGACGGAGCCAGTCGACTACCGTCAATTGAGCCTTGTGACTTGGCACAGTAGCACCACATAGCGCAAAATAGATACACTTGACAAATTCTGAGAATCCGTCAGTGCATCTAAATATATAGCTATGTGGCGCCAAGTCACATCGGTGACCGGTAGTCCACGTTGGTTAGCCACAAACTCCTTTATTACGATAGCCACACACTTTCTAAAATGCATAACTGGATAAATATCCGAGTTAGAATGTTGGCAGTAATATGAAAGTAAAACTCAACAAGTGTCATAGTTGAACAAAAAAAAAAAGGTAAAAAATAATTATTAAAATATATACCTAATTTATTTATTATTTATTTATTTATGTATATTAAAGGGGTTTAAACCCTTAAGCAAAAATACAAATAATTTTGAGTATAGTTTCAGCTTAATTTGATGATTAGGTACTAGGTAGTTAATAATTGAAATTATTTAAGTGACATTTTATTTAGTTTCTAATAAATTTAGTTTATATGGATGATCCGGTTTAGGTACTCAATAAGCATATTTGTCCTGGTCCGGGGTTTTATTAAAAACTTATGATCCCCGGGTTGGGCGGTTTGGTTTAAAAAAAAAAAATAAAAATCCGAGCTGGGCTGGTCCGGGCTTATAAAAAGTTTGTAAGCATGGTTCAAAATTGGTCTGGGTTGAAAAATATATTTTTGGAATTGGTCTGATCCGGTTTAACAAATTGTCTTAAATATTTGGTCTGGGCCGATCCGATTTTTATAGGACCGGGCTGTACTCTAGCGTAATTTTTTTCGGATGTCAATTTCTACATTTGATGAATTACATGTTACTCTAAAAGGTGTATTGATGTTGGAGCTTACGGGAGGGAATCAGATTCTACTGTGTTTAGACAATGCCACATTTGGTAAAAAAACTGTATGCTCAAGAACTAAATATACCAAAACCAACATGCTTACCTAATACAGAAAGTCCTCCATTACCGTATGTGTTTTTGGCTGATGAGGCTTTTGGTTTGCATACAAATTTGTTGAGACCATATCCTGGACGAGATTTAAATGATAAACGGCGTGTATTTAACTACAGGCTTTCAAGAGCACGAAGAACATAGCAGGTAAAATAATAATTAGTAATTAATACTAGCTATAGTAATATTATTTAAATTTTTTTTTGTGATACTTATATTATTATAATTTTTTTAATAATTTTAATACATACAATTCTCGTTGTTTTTCTTAAATTATTTGTAGTTGACTTTTATATAATGAGTAATATTTTACCTAGACTTATGCAGTAGATAAGGGATAAAAAATGTGAGTTAAATGAACTTTAAAATAATAACTGTACCTACATTATTAGACTACAATTATTAAGTTGTAGAGGGTAAAAAACAAAATAGTTGTGTATTATGTATACTCAAGAGTAATTGAGTAAGCAGTCTGGCAGGTATAGAAATAAAATAAAAATAATAAGTTATATTATTTTAATTACGAAAGTAAAGATTAGGTATAATTATATTAACTTACCTCTTTCGTCTTATCCTCCATTACCGTATGTGTTTTTGGCTGATGAGGCTTTTGGTTTGCATACAAATTTGTTGAGACCATATCCTGGACGAGATTTAAATGATAAACGGCGTGTATTTAACTACAGGCTTTCAAGAGCACGAAGAACATAGCAGGTAAAATAATAATTAGTAATTAATACTAGCTATAGTAATATTATTTAAATTTTTTTTTTGTGATACTTATATTATTATAATTTTTTAATAATTTTAATACATACAATTCTCGTTGTTTTTCTTAAATTATTTGTAGTTGACTTTTATATAATGAGTAATATTTTACCTAGACTTATGCAGTAGATAAGGGATAAAAAATGTGAGTTAAATGAACTTTAAAATAATAACTGTACCTACATTATTAGACTACAATTATTAAGTTGTAGAGGGTAAAAACAAAATAGTTGTGTATTATGTATACTCAAGAGTAATTGAGTAAGCAGTCTGGCAGGTATAGAAATAAAATAAAAATAATAAGTTATATTATTTTAATTACGAAAGTAAAGATTAGGTATAATTATATTAACTTACCTCTTTCGTCTTTTTGTGATGGCGAAAGCTCATTCCAATCGGCATACATGGCTTCAGCGACTGAATTCCAAGACAAGGCCTTTAGATTTTTGTCACTATATTCCTTTGACCCGACATCCCATAAGCATGGCCTCGACTCAATTTCAATTATCATTTTTTCATAATCAAACATTTTTTAAACATTTTTACTACTATTATCAATACAATTTAATAAAATAAATATATATCAGCACCGCATGCGGAATACTGGACCGTGTGGACGGCTTAATTTGAAATAATGTTATTTTCATTTGTGTCTGGTTACGGCAATACGAAATTTCCGCAGCATTTCCGGCATGCCGCGTCGTGTGGACGGTTGCATTTATAGCAATGTGTTTTCGTTTTGAACCCTGCCGCATGCTGAATCGCCGCATACGATGTCTGCGGAAAAAACGCATCGTGTGGCCCGAGCCTTAGAACTTTTAGACGACGTCGAGTTGGTATGTGTCGCGCTCGCTGCTGACACAGTTGAACGAAACCGTATTTATTGGGTCCACCCACTCAATGCTCAGAGAATAACTTTGGGTGAGTTCCACTGCTTATACTCTGACTTGAGACAATATCCGGATCGTTTTTTTAATTATTATCGTATGTCAATTAAATCATTTGACGAATTGGTGATTTTATTGAGACCATATATATCTGAAACGAGCTCCTCCTCCAGAGAAACTATTGGCGTTGAAGAACGGCTGACAGTTACATTAAGGTAATATCATATTTTTTATTTAAAAAGGTGAGCAATTGAATACCATTTAATTCCTATTTATAGACAAAAAAAAATTGATAACATCCGTAAACAGCTCAAAACGAGTCAACATATTTTGAACATTTTATCAAGTACCTATCTATAGGAATTGATAAAATAAACACATGGTGTAAATTTCATGAATCTATAGGTAGTATTCGTTTTTGAATTACAACAAAATAAGAAAACCGCTACGTGGGACATTGAGTTGTAAAAATTTGAAGTTCAAACGCTCATAAAAATTTAATTTTACTTTCCGGGTGACATTTTTTTTTGATAAAAATTAAAAACAAAATATACGAGCTTATTAGGAATCTTGTATTATGTAGCACAGACGAGTACCGGCCGCTGGCACTCGCCTAGCTCTCGCATCGTAACCGTCGTTACGACCGCTTACGTGTTTCTTTTTTTGTACCGTGTCACCGACGACCATCACACCCGACGCCACGTCACGTACAATTCAACATACCTCTATTCACCCATATTCACGTACCGGTGTAACGGGCGATTTTTAGCCACCTACAGATTTTACCGTCCAGCCTAAAGCTGGAAACGCAACGGCTGCAACATTTTGTTGCGCAACGCAACATTCTGTTGCAAAATATATGTTTCAAAACAAAAAGGAAACGCACCGACTGCAACAAAATTTTGAAATTGTTTTACTACAACAAGATTATTTCAGTACATGATTATCAGTTGTAGTAGCTAGTGTTAAGTTTAAGTATTAAGTTATTAAGTATTTAGTTTAATACAAGTGTTTAGTTTGTTTCCCTACTCCAAATATGAATAAAGAAGTAGAGATGAATATTTTGTTGTGGCAAGTTTTTTTTGGAGTTTTTGGAATTGGAAAATGACAAACAAAATAGATTTTGGGTTCATCCAATCAACCAAAAGAGAAATATTTCTGGTTTTATTCATGAACTAAGAAACGGTCCAGAAAAATTTTTTAACTACTGCCGATTTAACACCACCCCCAAATGAGATTTCTTCAATTATAAAAACACTCAAGATCAACAAATCACCAGGCCACGATCAGATAAGTAATAAAATTGTCAAAAAATCTCCCGGCCAAAA
Organism: Metopolophium dirhodum; assembly: GCF_019925205.1. Lineage (NCBI taxonomy): Eukaryota > Metazoa > Arthropoda > Insecta > Hemiptera > Aphididae > Metopolophium > Metopolophium dirhodum. The sequence continues at coordinate 90,770,146 of NC_083560.1, read as the reverse complement.
CAATCATTCAACTTACCCATATTTACAATGCCACACTTCGTCTATCATACTTTCCTTCAACCTGGAAGTCAGCAGTTATTATTCCAATACTAAAACCCAGCAAGCCTCCTGATAAAGCTGACTCATACAGGCCAATTAGTCTGCTACCAGTGCTCGGAAAAATCTTGGAAAAAACTACTCCTTAAGAGACTATTAAAAATTTCTGACGAACAAAATTCGTTACCCAGATTTCCAATTTGGTTTTCGCCCAAAACATGCCACTTTTCACCAACTACATCGTGTTGTCGATTTAATTGCCTCCTCCCTCGAAACGAAGAAATACTGTTCCGCAGTATTCCTTGACGTCGCCCAAGCATTCGACTCGGTCTGGCACGCTGGCCTGATACAAATTAAAAAAAATCTATCCTGCGCCATACTCTTACTCAAGTCATATACCGAAAACAGATCATTCAATGTTAAAATGGAATCCACCTTTTCCGACTCTTACGATATACTTGCTGGCGTACCTCAAGGAAGCGACATTGCCCCGTTTTTGTACATCATATTTACAGCTGACATTCCTACCACAGAAAACACTACTATGGGTACATATGCAGACGACACTGCCATTCTTGCCGCTGTCTCCGATCCAGACATTTTCTTATTCAATGGCCAGGAGCAGTGGAAGGATAGGAATGGGACATTGAAGGAATAGGAAGGGAGGTAGGAGAGGAATTAAAAGGGAGGGTGGTGGAAGAGGAAGGAACAGGGGGAGGGGGGGGGGGGGGGCAATGGCCAATTGATTGTCTTGTTGGTTGAGTAACTAGAAAAAATAAAAATATTAAATTATAGCTTAATTTGAAATTTTCAATACAATATTTAACTAAAATAATAAAATTCTTACTTCAATATTTATTGGTGGCCTCCTCTGTCTTCTTGACTATAAAACATTATTAAAAAAACATTTGATTAGATTATGTAGGTAGTTTCTATGTTTTAAGCGAGGCAAACCAAAATACTTACTTTTTCAGGCTTTGGAAAATTGTAATTGGGGTATACAGGATTGTGGTACTGCTCCAACACATCCTCGATACCCCTTATTGTGGGCAAACTGGGGGTGAACTGGAGTCTATCATAGGGGGTAACCCATACTGATTTTTGTATATCATACAATGGATAGACCCCCAGTTCACCACCCAAGTTTTTATTATTTGCCTCATCTGGACTGAATAAAATCTAGAAACAAACCGGATTATTTAATACAATATTAACCACTATGAGGACATCAATTTTTAAAAATTATCTACGTACCCGTTCAATGGTTGGTGACCGGGTGACGGAGCCAGTCGACTACCGTCAATTGAGCCTTGTGACTTGGCACAGTAGCACCACATAGCGCAAAATAGATACACTTGACAAATTCTGAGAATCCGTCAAGTGCATCTAAATATATAGCTATGTGGCGCCAAGTCACATCGGTGACCGGTAGTCCACGTTGGTTAGCCACAAACTCCTTTATTACGATAGCCACACACTTTCTAAAATGCATAACTGGATAAATATCCGAGTTAGAATGTTGGCAGTAATATGAAAGTAAAACTCAACAAGTGTCATAGTTGAACAAAAAAAAAAAGGTAAAAAATAATTATTAAAATATATACCTAATTTATTTATTATTTATTTATTTATGTATATTAAAGGGGTTTAAACCCTTAAGCAAAAATACAAATAATTTTGAGTATAGTTTCAGCTTAATTTGATGATTAGGTACTAGGTAGTTAATAATTGAAATTATTTAAGTGACATTTTATTTAGTTTCTAATAAATTTAGTTTATATGGATGATCCGGTTTAGGTACTCAATAAGCATATTTGTCCTGGTCCGGGGTTTTATTAAAAACTTATGATCCCGGGTTGGGCGGTTTGGTTTAAAAAAAAAAAATAAAAATCCGAGCTGGGCTGGTCCGGGCTTATAAAAAGTTTGTAAGCATGGTTCAAAATTGGTCTGGGTTGAAAAATATATTTTTGGAATTGGTCTGATCCGGTTTAACAAATTGTCTTAAATATTTGGTCTGGGCCGATCCGATTTTTATAGGACCGGGCTGTACTCTAGCGTAATTTTTTTCGGATGTCAATTTCTACATTTGATGAATTACATGTTACTCTAAAAGGTGTATTGATGTTGGAGCTTACGGGAGGGAATCAGATTCTACTGTGTTTAGACAATGCACATTTGGTAAAAAAAACTGTATGCTCAAGAACTAAATATACCAAAACCAACATGCTTACCTAATACAGAAAGTCCTCCATTACCGTATGTGTTTTTGGCTGATGAGGCTTTTGGTTTGCATACAAATTTGTTGAGACCATATCCTGGACGAGATTTAAATGATAAACGGCGTGTATTTAACTACAGGCTTTCAAGAGCACGAAGAACATAGCAGGTAAAATAATAATTAGTAATTAATACTAGCTATAGTAATATTATTTAAATTTTTTTTTGTGATACTTATATTATTATAATTTTTTAATAATTTTAATACATACAATTCTCGTTGTTTTTCTTAAATTATTTGTAGTTGACTTTTATATAATGAGTAATATTTTACCTAGACTTATGCAGTAGATAAGGGATAAAAAATGTGAGTTAAATGAACTTTAAAATAATAACTGTACCTACATTATTAGACTACAATTATTAAGTTGTAGAGGGTAAAAACAAAATAGTTGTGTATTATGTATACTCAAGAGTAATTGAGTAAGCAGTCTGGCAGGTATAGAAATAAAATAAAAATAATAAGTTATATTATTTTAATTACGAAAGTAAAGATTAGGTATAATTATATTAACTTACCTCTTTCGTCTTATCCTCCATTACCGTATGTGTTTTTGGCTGATGAGGCTTTTGGTTTGCATACAAATTTGTTGAGACCATATCCTGGACGAGATTTAAATGATAAACGGCGTGTATTTAACTACAGGCTTTCAAGAGCACGAAGAACATAGCAGGTAAAATAATAATTAGTAATTAATACTAGCTATAGTAATATTATTTAAATTTTTTTTTGTGATACTTATATTATTATAATTTTTTAATAATTTTAATACATACAATTCTCGTTGTTTTTCTTAAATTATTTGTAGTTGACTTTTATATAATGAGTAATATTTTACCTAGACTTATGCAGTAGATAAGGGATAAAAAATGTGAGTTAAATGAACTTTAAAATAATAACTGTACCTACATTATTAGACTACAATTATTAAGTTGTAGAGGGTAAAAACAAAATAGTTGTGTATTATGTATACTCAAGAGTAATTGAGTAAGCAGTCTGGCAGGTATAGAAATAAAATAAAAATAATAAGTTATATTATTTTAATTACGAAAGTAAAGATTAGGTATAATTATATTAACTTACCTCTTTCGTCTTTTTGTGATGGCGAAAGCTCATTCCAATCGGCATACATGGCTTCAGCGACTGAATTCCAAGACAAGGCCTTTAGATTTTTGTCACTATATTCCTTTGACCCGACATCCCATAAGCATGGCCTCGACTCAATTTCAATTATCATTTTTTCATAATCAAACATTTTTTAAACATTTTTACTACTATTATCAATACAATTTAATAAAATAAATATATATCAGCACCGCATGCGGAATACTGGACCGTGTGGACGGCTTAATTTGAAATAATGTTATTTTCATTTGTGTCTGGTTACGGCAATACGAAATTTCCGCAGCATTTCCGGGCATGCCGCGTCGTGTGGACGGTTGCATTTATAGCAATGTGTTTTCGTTTTGAACCCTGCCGCATGCTGAATCGCCGCATACGATGTCTGCGGAAAAAACGCATCGTGTGGCCCGAGCCTTAGAACTTTTAGACGACGTCGAGTTGGTATGTGTCGCGCTCGCTGCTGACACAGTTGAACGAAACCGTATTTATTGGGTCCACCCACTCAATGCTCAGAGAATAACTTTGGGTGAGTTCCACTGCTTATACTCTGACTTGAGACAATATCCGGATCGTTTTTTTAATTATTATCGTATGTCAATTAAATCATTTGACGAATTGGTGATTTTATTGAGACCATATATATCTGAAACGAGCTCCTCCTCCAGAGAAACTATTGGCGTTGAAGAACGGCTGACAGTTACATTAAGGTAATATCATATTTTTTATTTAAAAAGGTGAGCAATTGAATACCATTTAATTCCTATTTATAGACAAAAAAAAATTGATAACATCCGTAAACAGCTCAAAACGAGTCAACATATTTTGAACATTTTATCAAGTACCTATCTATAGGAATTGATAAAATAAACACATGGTGTAAATTTCATGAATCTATAGGTAGTATTCGTTTTTGAATTACAACAAAATAAGAAAACCGCTACGTGGGACATTGAGTTGTAAAAATTTGAAGTTCAAACGCTCATAAAAATTTAATTTTACTTTCCGGGTGACATTTTTTTTTGATAAAAATTAAAAACAAAATATACGAGCTTATTAGGAATCTTGTATTATGTAGCACAGACGAGTACCGGCCGCTGGCACTCGCCTAGCTCTCGCATCGTAACCGTCGTTACGACCGCTTACGTGTTTCTTTTTTTGTACCGTGTCACCGACGACCATCACACCCGACGCCACGTCACGTACAATTCAACATACCTCTATTCACCCATATTCACGTACCGGTGTAACGGGCGATTTTTAGCCACCTACAGATTTTACCGTCCAGCCTAAAGCTGGAAACGCAACGGCTGCAACATTTTGTTGCGCAACGCAACATTCTGTTGCAAAATATATGTTTCAAAACAAAAAGGAAACGCACCGACTGCAACAAAATTTTGAAATTGTTTTACTACAACAAGATTATTTCAGTACATGATTATCAGTTGTAGTAGCTAGTGTTAAGTTTAAGTATTAAGTTATTAAGTATTTAGTTTAATACAAGTGTTTAGTTTGTTTCCCTACTCCAAATATGAATAAAGAAGTAGAGATGAATATTTTGTTGTGGCAAGTTTTTTTTGGAGTTTTTGGAATTGGAAAATGACAAACAAAATAGATTTTGGGTTCATCCAATCAACCAAAAGAGAAATATTTCTGGTTTTATTCATGAACTAAGAAACGGTCCAGAAAAATTTTTTAACTACTGCCGATTTAACACCACCCCAAATGAGATTTCTTCAATTATAAAAACACTCAAGATCAACAAATCACCAGGCCACGATCAGATAAGTAATAAAATTGTCAAAAATCTCCCGGCCAAAACAATCATTCAACTTACCCATATTTACAATGCCACACTTCGTCTATCATACTTTCCTTCAACCTGGAAGTCAGCAGTTATTATTCCAATACTAAAACCCAGCAAGCCTCCTGATAAAGCTGACTCATACAGGCCAATTAGTCTGCTACCAGTGCTCGGAAAAATCTTGGAAAAACTACTCCTTAAGAGACTATTAAAAATTTCTGACGAACAAAATTCGTTACCAGATTTCCAATTTGGTTTTCGCCCAAAACATGCCACTTTTCACCAACTACATCGTGTTGTCGATTTAATTGCCTCCTCCCTCGAAACGAAGAAATACTGTTCCGCAGTATTCCTTGACGTCGCCCAAGCATTCGACTCGGTCTGGCACGCTGGCCTGATACAAATTAAAAAAAATCTATCCTGCGCCATACTCTTACTCAAGTCATATACCGAAAACAGATCATTCAATGTTAAAATGGAATCCACCTTTTCCGACTCTTACGATATACTTGCTGGCGTACCTCAAGGAAGCGACATTGCCCCGTTTTTGTACATCATATTTACAGCTGACATTCCTACCACAGAAAACACTACTATGGGTACATATGCAGACGACACTGCCATTCTTGCCGCTGTCTCCGATCCAGACATTTTCTTATTCAATGGCCAGGAGCAGTGGAAGGATAGGAATGGGACATTGAAGGAATAGGAAGGGAGGTAGGAGAGGAATTAAAAGGGAGGGTGGTGGAAGAGGAAGGAACAGGGGAGGGGGGGGGCAATGGCCAATTGATTGTCTTGTTGGTTGAGTAACTAGAAAAAATAAAAATATTAAATTATAGCTTAATTTGAAATTTTCAATACAATATTTAACTAAAATAATAAAATTCTTACTTCAATATTTATTGGTGGCCTCCTCTGTCTTCTTGACTATAAAACATTATTAAAAAAACATTTGATTAGATTATGTAGGTAGTTTCTATGTTTTAAGCGAGGCAAACCAAAATACTTACTTTTTCAGGCTTTGGAAAATTGTAATTGGGGTATACAGGATTGTGGTACTGCTCCAACACATCCTCGATACCCCTTATTGTGGGCAAACTGGGGGTGAACTGGAGTCTATCATAGGGGGTAACCCATACTGATTTTTGTATATCATACAATGGATAGACCCCCAGTTCACCACCCAAGTTTTTATTATTTGCCTCATCTGGACTGAATAAAATCTAGAAACAAACCGGATTATTTAATACAATATTAACCACTATGAGGACATCAATTTTTAAAAATTATCTACGTACCCGTTCAATGGTGACCGGGTGACGGAGCCAGTCGACTACCGTCAATTGAGCCTTGTGACTTGGCACAGTAGCACCACATAGCGCAAAATAGATACACTTGACAAATTCTGAGAATCCGTCAAGTGCATCTAAATATATAGCTATGTGGCGCCAAGTCACATCGGTGACCGGTAGTCCACGTTGGTTAGCCACAAACTCCTTTATTACGATAGCCACACACTTTCTAAAATGCATAACTGGATAAATATCCGAGTTAGAATGTTGGCAGTAATATGAAAGTAAAACTCAACAAGTGTCATAGTTGAACAAAAAAAAAAAGGTAAAAAATAATTATTAAAATATATACCTAATTTATTTATTATTTATTTATTTATGTATATTAAAGGGGTTTAAACCCTTAAGCAAAAATACAAATAATTTTGAGTATAGTTTCAGCTTAATTTGATGATTAGGTACTAGGTAGTTAATAATTGAAATTATTTAAGTGACATTTTATTTAGTTTCTAATAAATTTAGTTTATATGGATGATCCGGTTTAGGTACTCAATAAGCATATTTGTCCTGGTCCGGGGTTTTATTAAAAACTTATGATCCCGGGTTGGGCGGTTTGGTTTAAAAAAAAAAAATAAAAATCCGAGCTGGGCTGGTCCGGGCTTATAAAAAGTTTGTAAGCATGGTTCAAAATTGGTCTGGGTTGAAAAATATATTTTTGGAATTGGTCTGATCCGGTTTAACAAATTGTCTTAAATATTTGGTCTGGGCCGATCCGATTTTTATAGGACCGGGCTGTACTCTAGCGTAATTTTTTTCGGATGTCAATTTCTACATTTGATGAATTACATGTTACTCTAAAAGGTGTATTGATGTTGGAGCTTACGGGAGGGAATCAGATTCTACTGTGTTTAGACAATGCACATTTGGTAAAAAAACTGTATGCTCAAGAACTAAATATACCAAAACCAACATGCTTACCTAATACAGAAAGTCCTCCATTACCGTATGTGTTTTTGGCTGATGAGGCTTTTGGTTTGCATACAAATTTGTTGAGACCATATCCTGGACGAGATTTAAATGATAAACGGCGTGTATTTAACTACAGGCTTTCAAGAGCACGAAGAACATAGCAGGTAAAATAATAATTAGTAATTAATACTAGCTATAGTAATATTATTTAAATTTTTTTTTGTGATACTTATATTATTATAATTTTTTAATAATTTTAATACATACAATTCTCGTTGTTTTTCTTAAATTATTTGTAGTTGACTTTTATATAATGAGTAATATTTTACCTAGACTTATGCAGTAGATAAGGGATAAAAAATGTGAGTTAAATGAACTTTAAAATAATAACTGTACCTACATTATTAGACTACAATTATTAAGTTGTAGAGGGTAAAAACAAAATAGTTGTGTATTATGTATACTCAAGAGTAATTGAGTAAGCAGTCTGGCAGGTATAGAAATAAAATAAAAATAATAAGTTATATTATTTTAATTACGAAAGTAAAGATTAGGTATAATTATATTAACTTACCTCTTTCGTCTTATCCTCCATTACCGTATGTGTTTTTGGCTGATGAGGCTTTTGGTTTGCATACAAATTTGTTGAGACCATATCCTGGACGAGATTTAAATGATAAACGGCGTGTATTTAACTACAGGCTTTCAAGAGCACGAAGAACATAGCAGGTAAAATAATAATTAGTAATTAATACTAGCTATAGTAATATTATTTAAATTTTTTTTTGTGATACTTATATTATTATAATTTTTTAATAATTTTAATACATACAATTCTCGTTGTTTTTCTTAAATTATTTGTAGTTGACTTTTATATAATGAGTAATATTTTACCTAGACTTATGCAGTAGATAAGGGATAAAAAATGTGAGTTAAATGAACTTTAAAATAATAACTGTACCTACATTATTAGACTCAATTATTAAGTTGTAGAGGGTAAAAACAAAATAGTTGTGTATTATGTATACTCAAGAGTAATTGAGTAAGCAGTCTGGCAGGTATAGAAATAAAATAAAAATAATAAGTTATATTATTTTAATTACGAAAGTAAAGATTAGGTATAATTATATTAACTTACCTCTTTCGTCTTTTTGTGATGGCGAAAGCTCATTCCAATCGGCATACATGGCTTCAGCGACTGAATTCCAAGACAAGGCCTTTAGATTTTTGTCACTATATTCCTTTGACCCGACATCCCATAAGCATGGCCTCGACTCAATTTCAATTATCATTTTTTCATAATCAAACATTTTTTAAACATTTTTACTACTATTATCAATACAATTTAATAAAATAAATATATATCAGCACCGCATGCGGAATACTGGACCGTGTGGACGGCTTAATTTGAAATAATGTTATTTTCATTTGTGTCTGGTTACGGCAATACGAAATTTCCGCAGCATTTCCGGGCATGCCGCGTCGTGTGGACGGTTGCATTTATAGCAATGTGTTTTCGTTTTGAACCCTGCCGCATGCTGAATCGCCGCATACGATGTCTGCGGAAAAAACGCATCGTGTGGCCCGAGCCTTAGAACTTTTAGACGACGTCGAGTTGGTATGTGTCGCGCTCGCTGCTGACACAGTTGAACGAAACCGTATTTATTGGGTCCACCCACTCAATGCTCAGAGAATAACTTTGGGTGAGTTCCACTGCTTATACTCTGACTTGAGACAATATCCGGATCGTTTTTTTAATTATTATCGTATGTCAATTAAATCATTTGACGAATTGGTGATTTTATTGAGACCATATATATCTGAAACGAGCTCCTCCTCCAGAGAAACTATTGGCGTTGAAGAACGGCTGACAGTTACATTAAGGTAATATCATATTTTTTTATTTAAAAAGGTGAGCAATTGAATACCATTTAATTCCTATTTATAGACAAAAAAAAATTGATAACATCCGTAAACAGCTCAAAACGAGTCAACATATTTTGAACATTTTATCAAGTACCTATCTATAGGAATTGATAAAATAAACACATGGTGTAAATTTCATGAATCTATAGGTAGTATTCGTTTTTGAATTACAACAAAATAAGAAAACCGCTACGTGGGACATTGAGTTGTAAAAATTTGAAGTTCAAACGCTCATAAAAATTTAATTTTACTTTCCGGGTGACATTTTTTTTTGATAAAAATTAAAAACAAAATATACGAGCTTATTAGGAATCTTGTATTATGTAGCACAGACGAGTACCGGCCGCTGGCACTCGCCTAGCTCTCGCATCGTAACCGTCGTTACGACCGCTTACGTGTTTCTTTTTTTGTACCGTGTCACCGACGACCATCACACCCGACGCCACGTCACGTACAATTCAACATACCTCTATTCACCCATATTCACGTACCGGTGTAACGGGCGATTTTTAGCCACCTACAGATTTTACCGTCCAGCCTAAAGCTGGAAACGCAACGGCTGCAACATTTTGTTGCGCAACGCAACATTCTGTTGCAAAATATATGTTTCAAAACAAAAAGGAAACGCACCGACTGCAACAAAATTTTGAAATTGTTTTACTACAACAAGATTATTTCAGTACATGATTATCAGTTGTAGTAGCTAGTGTTAAGTTTAAGTATTAAGTTATTAAGTATTTAGTTTAATACAAGTGTTTAGTTTGTTTCCCTACTCCAAATATGAATAAAGAAGTAGAGATGAATATTTTGTTGTGGCAAGTTTTTTTTGGAGTTTTTGGAATTGGAAAATGACAAACAAAATAGATTTTGGGTTCATCCAATCAACCAAAAGAGAAATATTTCTGGTTTTATTCATGAACTAAGAAACGGTCCAGAAAAATTTTTTAACTACTGCCGATTTAACACCACCCCAAATGAGATTTCTTCAATTATAAAAACACTCAAGATCAACAAATCACCAGGCCACGATCAGATAAGTAATAAAATTGTCAAAAATCTCCCGGCCAAAACAATCATTCAACTTACCCATATTTACAATGCCACACTTCGTCTATCATACTTTCCTTCAACCTGGAAGTCAGCAGTTATTATTCCAATACTAAAACCCAGCAAGCCTCCTGATAAAGCTGACTCATACAGGCCAATTAGTCTGCTACCAGTGCTCGGAAAAATCTTGGAAAAACTACTCCTTAAGAGACTATTAAAAATTTCTGACGAACAAAATTCGTTACCAGATTTCCAATTTGGTTTTCGCCCAAAACATGCCACTTTTCACCAACTACATCGTGTTGTCGATTTAATTGCCTCCTCCCTCGAAACGAAGAAATACTGTTCCGCAGTATTCCTTGACGTCGCCCAAGCATTCGACTCGGTCTGGCACGCTGGCCTGATACAAATTAAAAAAAATCTATCCTGCGCCATACTCTTACTCAAGTCATATACCGAAAACAGATCATTCAATGTTAAAATGGAATCCACCTTTTCCGACTCTTACGATATACTTGCTGGCGTACCTCAAGGAAGCGACATTGCCCCGTTTTTGTACATCATATTTACAGCTGACATTCCTACCACAGAAAACACTACTATGGGTACATATGCAGACGACACTGCCATTCTTGCCGCTGTCTCCGATCCAGACATTTTCTTATTCAATGGCCAGGAGCAGTGGAAGGATAGGAATGGGACATTGAAGGAATAGGAAGGGAGGTAGGAGAGGAATTAAAAGGGAGGGTGGTGGAAGAGGAAGGAACAGGGGAGGGGGGGGGGGCAATGGCCAATTGATTGTCTTGTTGGTTGAGTAACTAGAAAAAATAAAAATATTAAATTATAGCTTAATTTGAAATTTTCAATACAATATTTAACTAAAATAATAAAATTCTTACTTCAATATTTATTGGTGGCCTCCTCTGTCTTCTTGACTATAAAACATTATTAAAAAAAACATTTGATTAGATTATGTAGGTAGTTTCTATGTTTTAAGCGAGGCAAACCAAAATACTTACTTTTTCAGGCTTTGGAAAATTGTAATTGGGGTATACAGGATTGTGGTACTGCTCCAACACATCCTCGATACCCCTTATTGTGGGCAAACTGGGGGTGAACTGGAGTCTATCATAGGGGGTAACCCATACTGATTTTTGTATATCATACAATGGATAGACCCCCAGTTCACCACCCAAGTTTTTATTATTTGCCTCATCTGGACTGAATAAAATCTAGAAACAAACCGGATTATTTAATACAATATTAACCACTATGAGGACATCAATTTTTAAAAATTATCTACGTACCCGTTCAATGGTGACCGGGTGACGGAGCCAGTCGACTACCGTCAATTGAGCCTTGTGACTTGGCACAGTAGCACCACATAGCGCAAAATAGATACACTTGACAAATTCTGAGAATCCGTCAAGTGCATCTAAATATATAGCTATGTGGCGCCAAGTCACATCGGTGACCGGTAGTCCACGTTGGTTAGCCACAAACTCCTTTATTACGATAGCCACACACTTTCTAAAATGCATAACTGGATAAATATCCGAGTTAGAATGTTGGCAGTAATATGAAAGTAAAACTCAACAAGTGTCATAGTTGAACAAAAAAAAAAAGGTAAAAAATAATTATTAAAATATATACCTAATTTATTTATTATTTATTTATTTATGTATATTAAAGGGGTTTAAACCCTTAAGCAAAAATACAAATAATTTTGAGTATAGTTTCAGCTTAATTTGATGATTAGGTACTAGGTAGTTAATAATTGAAATTATTTAAGTGACATTTTATTTAGTTTCTAATAAATTTAGTTTATATGGATGATCCGGTTTAGGTACTCAATAAGCATATTTGTCCTGGTCCGGGGTTTTATTAAAAACTTATGATCCCGGGTTGGGCGGTTTGGTTTAAAAAAAAAAAATAAAAATCCGAGCTGGGCTGGTCCGGGCTTATAAAAAGTTTGTAAGCATGGTTCAAAATTGGTCTGGGTTGAAAAATATATTTTTGGAATTGGTCTGATCCGGTTTAACAAATTGTCTTAAATATTTGGTCTGGGCCGATCCGATTTTTATAGGACCGGGCTGTACTCTAGCGTAATTTTTTTCGGATGTCAATTTCTACATTTGATGAATTACATGTTACTCTAAAAGGTGTATTGATGTTGGAGCTTACGGGAGGGAATCAGATTCTACTGTGTTTAGACAATGCACATTTGGTAAAAAAACTGTATGCTCAAGAACTAAATATACCAAAACCAACATGCTTACCTAATACAGAAAGTCCTCCATTACCGTATGTGTTTTTGGCTGATGAGGCTTTTGGTTTGCATACAAATTTGTTGAGACCATATCCTGGACGAGATTTAAATGATAAACGGCGTGTATTTAACTACAGGCTTTCAAGAGCACGAAGAACATAGCAGGTAAAATAATAATTAGTAATTAATACTAGCTATAGTAATATTATTTAAATTTTTTTTTGTGATACTTATATTATTATAATTTTTTAATAATTTTAATACATACAATTCTCGTTGTTTTTCTTAAATTATTTGTAGTTGACTTTTATATAATGAGTAATATTTTACCTAGACTTATGCAGTAGATAAGGGATAAAAAATGTGAGTTAAATGAACTTTAAAATAATAACTGTACCTACATTATTAGACTACAATTATTAAGTTGTAGAGGGTAAAAACAAAATAGTTGTGTATTATGTATACTCAAGAGTAATTGAGTAAGCAGTCTGGCAGGTATAGAAATAAAATAAAAATAATAAGTTATATTATTTTAATTACGAAAGTAAAGATTAGGTATAATTATATTAACTTACCTCTTTCGTCTTATCCTCCATTACCGTATGTGTTTTTGGCTGATGAGGCTTTTGGTTTGCATACAAATTTGTTGAGACCATATCCTGGACGAGATTTAAATGATAAACGGCGTGTATTTAACTACAGGCTTTCAAGAGCACGAAGAACATAGCAGGTAAAATAATAATTAGTAATTAATACTAGCTATAGTAATATTATTTAAATTTTTTTTTGTGATACTTATATTATTATAATTTTTTAATAATTTTAATACATACAATTCTCGTTGTTTTTCTTAAATTATTTGTAGTTGACTTTTATATAATGAGTAATATTTTACCTAGACTTATGCAGTAGATAAGGGATAAAAAATGTGAGTTAAATGAACTTTAAAATAATAACTGTACCTACATTATTAGACTACAATTATTAAGTTGTAGAGGGTAAAAACAAAATAGTTGTGTATTATGTATACTCAAGAGTAATTGAGTAAGCAGTCTGGCAGGTATAGAAATAAAATAAAAATAATAAGTTATATTATTTTAATTACGAAAGTAAAGATTAGGTATAATTATATTAACTTACCTCTTTCGTCTTTTTGTGATGGCGAAAGCTCATTCCAATCGGCATACATGGCTTCAGCGACTGAATTCCAAGACAAGGCCTTTAGATTTTTGTCACTATATTCCTTTGACCCGACATCCCATAAGCATGGCCTCGACTCAATTTCAATTATCATTTTTTCATAATCAAACATTTTTTAAACATTTTTACTACTATTATCAATACAATTTAATAAAATAAATATATATCAGCACCGCATGCGGAATACTGGACCGTGTGGACGGCTTAATTTGAAATAATGTTATTTTCATTTGTGTCTGGTTACGGCAATACGAAATTTCCGCAGCATTTCCGGGCATGCCGCGTCGTGTGGACGGTTGCATTTATAGCAATGTGTTTTCGTTTTGAACCCTGCCGCATGCTGAATCGCCGCATACGATGTCTGCGGAAAAAACGCATCGTGTGGCCCGAGCCTTAGAACTTTTAGACGACGTCGAGTTGGTATGTGTCGCGCTCGCTGCTGACACAGTTGAACGAAACCGTATTTATTGGGTCCACCCACTCAATGCTCAGAGAATAACTTTGGGTGAGTTCCACTGCTTATACTCTGACTTGAGACAATATCCGGATCGTTTTTTTTAATTATTATCGTATGTCAATTAAATCATTTGACGAATTGGTGATTTTATTGAGACCATATATATCTGAAACGAGCTCCTCCTCCAGAGAAACTATTGGCGTTGAAGAACGGCTGACAGTTACATTAAGGTAATATCATATTTTTTATTTAAAAAGGTGAGCAATTGAATACCATTTAATTCCTATTTATAGACAAAAAAAAATTGATAACATCCGTAAACAGCTCAAAACGAGTCAACATATTTTGAACATTTTATCAAGTACCTATCTATAGGAATTGATAAAATAAACACATGGTGTAAATTTCATGAATCTATAGGTAGTATTCGTTTTTGAATTACAACAAAATAAGAAAACCGCTACGTGGGACATTGAGTTGTAAAAATTTGAAGTTCAAACGCTCATAAAAATTTAATTTTACTTTCCGGGTGACATTTTTTTTTGATAAAAATTAAAAACAAAATATACGAGCTTATTAGGAATCTTGTATTATGTAGCACAGACGAGTACCGGCCGCTGGCACTCGCCTAGCTCTCGCATCGTAACCGTCGTTACGACCGCTTACGTGTTTCTTTTTTTGTACCGTGTCACCGACGACCATCACACCCGACGCCACGTCACGTACAATTCAACATACCTCTATTCACCCATATTCACGTACCGGTGTAACGGGCGATTTTTAGCCACCTACAGATTTTACCGTCCAGCCTAAAGCTGGAAACGCAACGGCTGCAACATTTTGTTGCGCAACGCAACATTCTGTTGCAAAATATATGTTTCAAAACAAAAAGGAAACGCACCGACTGCAACAAAATTTTGAAATTGTTTTACTACAACAAGATTATTTCAGTACATGATTATCAGTTGTAGTAGCTAGTGTTAAGTTTAAGTATTAAGTTATTAAGTATTTAGTTTAATACAAGTGTTTAGTTTGTTTCCCTACTCCAAATATGAATAAAGAAGTAGAGATGAATATTTTGTTGTGGCAAGTTTTTTTTGGAGTTTTTGGAATTGGAAAATGACAAACAAAATAGATTTTGGGTTCATCCAATCAACCAAAAGAGAAATATTTCTGGTTTTATTCATGAACTAAGAAACGGTCCAGAAAAATTTTTTAACTACTGCCGATTTAACACCACCCCAAATGAGATTTCTTCAATTATAAAAACACTCAAGATCAACAAATCACCAGGCCACGATCAGATAAGTAATAAAATTGTCAAAAATCTCCCGGCCAAAACAATCATTCAACTTACCCATATTTACAATGCCACACTTCGTCTATCATACTTTCCTTCAACCTGGAAGTCAGCAGTTATTATTCCAATACTAAAACCCAGCAAGCCTCCTGATAAAGCTGACTCATACAGGCCAATTAGTCTGCTACCAGTGCTCGGAAAAATCTTGGAAAAACTACTCCTTAAGAGACTATTAAAAATTTCTGACGAACAAAATTCGTTACCAGATTTCCAATTTGGTTTTCGCCCAAAACATGCCACTTTTCACCAACTACATCGTGTTGTCGATTTAATTGCCTCCTCCCTCGAAACGAAGAAATACTGTTCCGCAGTATTCCTTGACGTCGCCCAAGCATTCGACTCGGTCTGGCACGCTGGCCTGATACAAATTAAAAAAAATCTATCCTGCGCCATACTCTTACTCAAGTCATATACCGAAAACAGATCATTCAATGTTAAAATGGAATCCACCTTTTCCGACTCTTACGATATACTTGCTGGCGTACCTCAAGGAAGCGACATTGCCCCGTTTTTGTACATCATATTTACAGCTGACATTCCTACCACAGAAAACACTACTATGGGTACATATGCAGACGACACTGCCATTCTTGCCGCTGTCTCCGATCCAGACATTTTCTTATTTTGTTGTCATTAAAAAACGTATGACTGTAGATATTTGAAAATTTCACTGAATGATTATATTAGCATTTTCTATACACGATAAAATGTTGAAAATAATTTGACTCTTTGAACTGTTAACGGACATTGAAATTTTTAAATTTTTTTAGTATTTTTTTCTATAAATATCAATAAAATTTGTTGTGTAAAAAAGCGTAAAAATTTAATATAAGGCTCCTGATATTTCGTTCTAATAGCAGTTGAAAAATACATAGGCACAATTTTTTTTTATAAACATTTAAAGTTCAAATGTTGACAAAATTTATCAAATTTATAATTTAATAATTATTTTGTAGTTGAAAATTTATAAAATGTTCAACTTTTATAGCTAATGATTGAAAATTGAAAACAAGGTTCCACGTTATATATAAATTACTTTATTCACAATAATATCATCAAATATATTTGTTAATATCATAGGCTGACTGACCGTTTTCGCTCAGAATCGTTTTTCCTTGATATTATATCATTGAATTCAAATTTAACATTATCCATTACAGTGACCCACTTGCAACCTACTGTACAGCAGAGTGACATTCACATACCCATCTTTTTTTTATATCAATTTTCTATTTTGTTGGTTTTATTGAAACATTACTACGATTAGTTTAATTCATCAATGTATTCTTCTGTTTTTATTTAACACAATCATCCTGGAATATAAATAAACTTTTACACCTCAAATATTGATTAATATTATAGGTAATATGGAAAGAATTATTTTTTTCAAGGAAGTGAGTTTTAAACTTTCAACATTTCATTATTATAGTAGGTAACTATATAGTAATTCATTTTTTTTGTTAATACTTTTAATTTTAAGCTTAACAGGTTGACTGCCACAATGATTTTTGATACTTTTTACCCGGTGCCGTTTGTACAAAATTGTGTACACTCCTTTACTTACCATTTTTCTTTTCGTGTACATTATATTGTACACGAGTTTTTTTCAAACAAATTTCGTGTACAGAAATGTGTACACGTCTGTACTGATTTAACATTGGAATTAAATATTGAGGCCCCCAGGACCAGTTTTGTCTACTCAGCGAAGATAGGAAATGGATATTTCTTATTTAAATCAAGTTTTTATTTTGACCTTTCGAATAGGTTTTATTTGAAAAAAATTCACAAAAGAATTACTTATATTATAAAAAAACTTATTAATTGAATCTTATTATAAAAATACTTATTAATTGAATCTTGCTTTATGGTTTACAAAAAAACATTCTGTACATAAATGGTTTCCACAAGTAGTGCACATTGTCTTCACTCTTTTTGTTTTATTTCTGGCTACATTTGTTCCTATAAATAAACAAATATTTATTAATTCATAGAAAAGGAAATATTAAAAAATGTATTACCTTTTTCTTTAGAGATGATTTCGTAACATCGTTTACACCTTCCAGTTGTTGATGTTTTTTCTAATAAATGTTCATTTACTTTATGTGTTGGCACGTGTGTTGTAGTTTTATTCCTCGACAATCCATTCCACAAGTTTCATTCTATTTCCAGTTACACCAGTATACAATGATAGAGCATTGATCATAGATGTGTTACATATTATATCAAACATTATTTTTCTATACCATTTGAGAGATTTCCTTAGGCAAGAGTGATAAGAGCCCATTTGATCTGTCAAATCGATATACGATTTTCCTGTATTATAATCTGCAATAACTTTAGGTTTTTCAATTACGGTTCTTCTTTGGTTAACATTTATCATTAAATTTGTATGCATTGTGTATAACATCAAAATATCACGTCGGTCTCTCCATTTCAGTACCATAATACCACGTCGATTTTGTTTTGCAATTACTCCTACTCTAACTAGTTTTTTGGCTATCACCTCTTTTGGATTCCGTTTTCGGTTGGATCTTAGCGTTCCCACTAAATGTGTTTGTCTATCAAGTAATTTTTCTGCAAGATAAATACCGGTGTACCAATTATCCACGTATAAACACCTTCCACTGACCAAGTAAGGCTGCATAAGTTCCATAACAACCTTACAAGATACATATTGCCCAGGAACAGCTTCTTTTCCAGCATATATTTTGTACTGTGATGTATAAAAGTCACGAGTACATAGTTTAAAAATGTTTACTCTATAGCGATGTCTTTTATTGGCTATACATTGGCGGAAAGAAAGACGACCCAAAAATGGAACCATCGATTCATCAATACACAAGTTTTTTTCTGGTATTAGGGCATTGTTATACTTATTTACTAAGGGTGACCGCACACTGGTAAAGCAAAACTGCTTTAAAGCGACTAAAGTCGCTTTATTATGACTAATCAAAAATAAAACCTTTATATTATATGGAAAACGCGCACACTGATAAAGAGTAGTCAAAACAAAACATTTTTGTCTTCAGTCATGACTAATATTGTTTTATTGAAATAGAACGTGCGCTATTTTCATTAGTCACTGTCAAGCAGTCACTGGATCATTATATCAAAATTGTGCCAAATATTATTTATTTATGCTAAATTGTCTACAATATAAAGGTAATTATACATTATATATTATATATTATACATTATACACTATATCTACAAGTACTGAAATACGTAATTTTGCATTGAAAACATTTATTTTATTTTTTGTTTTTATTTTTAAGTAATAATTTGTGAAAAATATATAAATATCTATAACATTTGTACAAACTAAATATTTTAACTATAATATAATAGTTCAAAATATGTTAGCATATTTATAAGCATTATTTTACTTTATTCTGGGATTTCCACATAAAGTTTTTCGAGCAGTGAAAATTCAAAAAATGATAAGTGTCACATTGCACTGCATAATTCTTTATTATCATTATTTTATTCAATAGGATTATAAAATGTCGATTGAGCATGAAATGAACATCGAAAATTTAATATCATTAGTCCAAGAACGTCAGTCGCTTTATGATTACAAACACAAACATTATAGCAACAGAAACATACAAGAACAATTATGGACAGAAATATCGGATATTCTAAAAATACCAGGTCTTTATATTTTTATTATAATATTATGTTATTTTATTATATTTTTTTATTTTCTACTCTACATAAATCACGATAGTAATAATAATATAATAATAAAGTAGGTACTTAAAATAGTTATTAATTAATCAATTCTTTATTATTTAATAATTTTACTATACAGTGTATTTATTTTGCCAGGATACAGAACCTTTATTTGAATTAAAATATTCTGTAAATTTATTTCGAAGTGATATTGCTGCTGTGGAAGATCTATTATTAGAAGATCTAATTATACTGATATCTTGTTCAATTATTTCATTCTGTTCTTGAGAATTTATAAATTCTTGAATATCAATACAATGTTGCTCTCTCGTCATAATTAAGTTATGTAATACACAAATAGCTTTTACGATCTGGGTAGCTTTTTTTGGGCCTACTACAATTTTGTTTTCCAACACTTTAAATTTCTTAACCATAATTCCGAATGCGCATTCTACTATTCGTCTTGCCCGGGACTGTCGATACTTAAAAATACGTTTTTCGTTTGTTAAGTTCCTACGCGGAAAAGGTCTCATCAGGCATGGTAATAAAGGGTATGCTTCATCCCCAACAAACACAAAAAGATATTCTTCATTTATGTCATTATGAATTTTTCTTGGTGGTGGTAAATTTAATTCATTGTGTAGTAACATTTTACCAAAATTAGATTCTTTAAATATTTCACTGTCACTGGACCGGCCATAATCCCCAACATCGATTGTTATAAATTTTGCGTGCGCATCAACCACTGCTTGAAGCACAATTGAGTGAAACCCTTTATAATTAAAATACTCGGAACCAGCACATGGTGGACATTGAATAGCAATGTGCTTACCATCAATTGCTCCTGTGCAATTAGGAAAATTCCAAATTTTATCGAACTCATTTGAAATTTTAAGCCAGTCTTCTTCTCTAGGCGTTGGCAAATAAATGGGTGATAATAATTTCCATATAGCAGTACATACTTCATTAGTTATCAATCCTATTGTCGTAGCACCTAGGCGAAATTGGTAATGAAGACGTTGAAATCGCTCTCCCGTTGCCAAATAACTAAAAACATTAAAAAATTTGAAATAAAAATAAATTAAAATATAAATACAAATTTGTATTGTAATTAGTATCCAATTTGTTGATTAATTACAGCTAATGAATGCAAGGCAAAATGGACCACGCTTCGAAATTCATTTTCAAGGCAGCTGCGTGAACAAAAAAAATTGCCATCTAGGTCCGGAGCATCATCAAGAAAAAGAAAATGGTATTTGTTTGATAATATGTTGTTTCTCTCTGATTACGTGTTGCAACACAAAAAAATGGAAAGCAATTTGAATAGTTCCCATATAGATAACTTATAGAAAACGATAGTTTCGTTGAAGAATCTATAGTGCTAGATACTGAACAAAATGTAGAAACAGTTGAACAAGAAGTGATTTCACAAACAATAGTTAATGAAGATGCAGAAAATGAAAAATCTAATAATGAACCATTATTTAAAAAACCAAGAACAAACAAAAAAATGTTACCCAGTGAAAGAGTGGTGGAACCAATGTTGGAATTTCTAAAGACAAGAACTAAACCAAAAAAAAATAATGAGGATACACCTGAACTTTCTTTTTTTAAAAGTATTATTCCAGATTTTTTAAAATTAAATAATAAAAATCAACGTCAATTCAAAAAAATTGTATTAAATACCATTGATCAGCTTCTCGACAGCCAAGAAACGTCGTATGAAATGCCAAGATACAATAATGCGCCACATTCTAATATTATACCTCATTTATCACCAGATCAGCAGTTAAATGCAAATCAACAACCACAGCAATTTAATGCAATTCAGTACATTGCGAGTTCTCCAGATTTCTCCTCGTCGGATAGTTCAAGTTCTTATATTTTACATTGATTTTTCATTATAATAAATTATCATTTTTAGTATTGTTAAAAATTAAGTATAATTAAGTATAACCTTATTAAGTGTTAACTCATTTTATTATAATAATATTATAACAATAAAAAGTAATACGTTCAAGAGAATTCACAAGTCTAAAAGAATTATTTTTATACTACCTGCTATTTTAAATTCTGAGTGGAGCGAAAAAATGAAAATGTAAAAAAAGTTGGACAAGTGGTTACCGCTCTGCTGTTCAGTAGTTGTCAAGCATGTCGTTGTAATGGATATGTTATATTTTATTTCAATGATAAATCATTGTATAAACAAATTTTTTTTTTAAAATGTATTGTAAAATCAATACATTATTTCGCTATGCTCCGCTCAGAATCTAATATCTAATAATTTAGAATGTACTATTAACTTACCTCAATGTCACCAATAATTTCTCTTCTGGAGTGATACTTTTTCTGAAATTAGTATCAGGTTTTCGAATTTCATCGTTAAGTATTTCTAGAATATAATCAAACGTGTCGGTACTCATTCGTGTAAAATTTCTAAATTTACATTCGTCATTTCGAAGTTCTTGAATAAAACATTTAATTGTATTATTTTCAGTTCGTTTCAAGTTCAAAGGATGAACCCAAAGTTTTTTTTTATTTTCTTCCTGTTCAATTTCTCTTAAAAGAAACCATAAAATAGGAATGGCAACGTCCTCCTCGTCGGACGACATTTTGACGACTACTTGATATACTTTGATTTGACTAACTATGTTTTATCTAGTGTGCGACAACAATGCTTTATTATGACTAAAAGCAAAATGATTAAATATGACTTACATTTCTTCAGTCAATTTTGCTTTACCAGTGTGCGGTCACCCTAAGATATCAACTAATGGCTGAATTTTGTATAGACGATTGTTTGGAGGTGCTTTACTATTATCTGACACGTGGAGGACAGAAAGTATCAACTCAAACCTATTTCGTGACATGTATTTTGGGATTTCACACTTATATAAAAAATTATCAGATTTCCAGTAATGAGCAATACTTGGCTTTTTATTCAAACCCATCCACATTACTATTCCAAAAAAACATTTAAGTTCTTCTTTATCAATATTGGTCCATTTTTTTATTCTTGCACTACGACTATTTTCTTGTTTGTTCAATTTATCCTGAGCATATTTATTTGTTTCTACCACTAGGAGATTTATTACTTCGTCATCAAAAAATAGAGAAAAAAATCAAAAGGGCTTAACGAAACCATAGTTTCTATAATGTCTGGGTTTATACCAACGTCATCATTATTTGGATTAAAAACTATATTTGAATTCATATTTGGTTGTTCAAAATTATCTATCCACTCACTTGTTACTTCATTTTCATCTTCAGATCTATAGTTTTCTCCTTGATTGTCAATATCATCATTTTCCCAATTAGGATCGTCGTCTGTGTCGTCGAAAGATGAAAGTGAGCTATTTGAATTGGTATCACTCTCATCAAGTAAATCCGTAATTTGACACTGATTCATTTTGAGGTAATATTATATAAAATAAGCTACACTTTTTATAAACACTTAATACAAATTTATGAATATGACACACACATCGAACTATACAAATGACACTGAACGACTGAACTGCATTACACAATAATATTAAATTTCTGAAGTAGATAAAAAAATTAGATCGAATAAAATTAATTGTAGAAGTACAAAAATGGATTCTAACATAAATCAACACATATGAAAGCGATAGTGTGGTGGCAGACTATCGGTGCCGCGATAATACGGCCGCCTGTGTGTTGACGTCGTCCTCCAGTGGATTATTTTCGTTTATATATAAGTAAAATAATACCATTAATAATTATTCAACTGTATATTATAAGAATAATGTCTAGATATAAAAACTATAGCGTTAAACATAAACAATCGTCGTGGCGACGATGCGATGTCGCCATCAATTATTTCTAAGGGAAAAATAATCATTACTTTGCTAAAAATAAACGAAAATAAAATCCGATTAAACCGTTGAAAAATAGACATTTCACTGAATAATCACGAATAAAAACAGAAGCATTGCTCTGATAACCTAGTAAATTATGAAACCATAAAGATGCCTATACAAATTTTCGACTACCCGTCGACCGCGGCATTTAACGTGTTGATGGTCTGGTAGGCCACGTGTTCATTTATCTGACACAACATTATTTTTTAAAATATTAACTAAAAAAGGCCTAGTAAGTAATTAACAAAAAAACAAAATTATAAAAAAAAGAAGTTTTTGCAAATTATCGCTTAAAATTTGTTGGACAATATAAAAATATTTGCATATACAAGTATGGAGATTTGTTCGTATACAAAAAAATGTACACCTGGCAGTCAACCTGTTTAATGAAATGTAAATATTTTCTAATGGCGTTAACAATTTGACCAAAGGTGCTACCTTTGGCAAGCGTATTATATATGTATTTATGATAAGCTTTAACATTGGTACCTAATAGATATAATATAGATAAGTAAATTTTATATCTTTAGATAATTTGATTAGGTATGATTTGTTTTTTGATATGTACCTAGCTAAATATTACACATTTTACATTACCAGTGGTCTGAATGTTATTAAATAACTTAAATAATATTATGCAAAGACATAATAAAACATAATGACAGATATTATAATCTTCGTTATTGTGTTATAAGACAACGACGATAATATTTTTACGTTATAGCTAAGATATTAATAAAATAATATGCTACTCATACATTTTATATTAATAGGTATATTATACGAATGAATTGACCAAAATAATATTTTATTAATAAAAATAATTGGACAAAAATACTACCTATTACTTTCTTTGGGAAAGTATTCATCGGTAATTTTTGTTTGCTTTGCATTTTGAATATTATTATGAGAAGAGGAACTAACATTCGAAGGTGGCAAAATACCTTGGTAGAAGTAGATTGACCATGAGTAGGTATCATGTGAATTGGATAAAGTGTCAATATCACATGGGTCCTCATGTAAGATAAATTCTTGCATGGATTTGTTCCTGAAATACCAAAAATAATTGTATTTGTAGTTGAAGTTTTATCAATAACAAATTAGTAATTACAAGTTATGTATAATAACCAATTTTAAAATTAATTTTGATATTTAAGTAAAATAAAAACCAAGTATTTCAATTAAAAATGTAGGTGTGTTTGCATATTCATAAACAAATATTTACCAGTTAATATATTTAAAATAATAATTAGACTTAAAACAAAATATGGTTGGAAATTATAGGCTTACCGTATCACTGTAAAAAATCCCAGTATCATGTGAGGCTTATGTGGTGGAAAATTAGTATTTAGTATTTACCACATAACTTAATTTATCCTTCAGTATACCAATTACCAATCTTCTTAATATAAGAATGACAATGCAATGGAAAGTTGTTAACAATTACATAAATAACAAATACTTAAGTACAATGGCATTAGTCTGAGGGATAAGGGATAACTATGTCGATTCTGATTTCTGACTTCTGAGTTAGATACCCTTGATGTGTTTATATATGTTTAGAATGCTCTGGCATTAGTCTGAGGGATAAGGGATAACTATGTCGATTCTGATTTCTGACTTCTGAGTTAGATACCCTTGATGTGTTTATATATGTTTAGAATGCTCAATGCATACTTACTATTATTTGTTGTTAAAGTTATAGGTACCTATTATTTAATACAAAAAATATTTGTAATTTACATTGAACAAATTATTTATTTTGTAATAAAAAGTAATTAGGATTTTAGTCATATTAAGTGTTTGTATTTTGTAATATTTTTAATTTTTATTGTTTGTAAGAATTTAAAATTTGAATGTTTAATTTTATTTATAGTAATGAGAAATACAATAAAATATTAAAAAGTTATAGATGCTATTATCAAATGTATAGTAGTCCATAATCCATATTCTATGGGTACCTACTACCAACCTACTCATCATAGTATGTCAACATGTTAAATGGTTACCTACCTAGGTACCTAATAAATTAATAACCACATTTAAGCAAATACATTCTACTATTCTAGGAAATTTACAAATTTATTGATTAATGATTTTCTACTTTCTGATTTTGAAACTGAAGTATCTATTATAGTATCATACCTTTTGTTACTATGTCTTGAACATCCATGTACCAATTCTGCATGCGACCATAGTGTAGATGTACTACCACCAGCACGATAATGATATCGTCGTTGGCAAATTGTACAGACAGCCACTTCTTCAGCTAGTATTTTCTCAAATATTTTCCACACTTGACTCATAATGACTTATTAATATCACTTTATAGTTATATAATATTTAAAGTACTTAAGTAAGGTTCACTTAATTTGTCACTTAACAGTTGTAACTTGTAGGTATGACAGTACTTACTACAGAATTACACAGTACACATTTTCAATGGTCACAACTCACAACACTCACAAAGACCAAGAGTACAATTGTCAACTATACGAGACTATGAGTAAAAAAACTAACCTAAAATAGATTTATTGAATATGGTTATCAGTGTCGTCTTTAAAAATAGTGACAGTTTTTATTTTTATCTCAATTCTTATTTATTTTTGTTTTTATCTGGTCACTTTTCTATTTTTATTTTGTGTGTTAAAATTAAATTATAATTATTTTACATCATAAATAATTAATGTAATCACATATTTGCTATTTACATAACGCATTCAAAAAATTAAAAATTAAAAATTTGGACGAAATTCCATCTTAAAACCAAGAATAACAATTTTAGTTATTTTGTTGTAATTTAAAAATATTTTTAGTGGTTACTTGAAACTTTTAGAATATAATATTATTATATTTTATACACACGTCTTATAGAATTAACATAATACCTACGTATCTTTAAGCTCTTAATAGTTGATGCTTGATAGTTTATAGTTTCATATATTTCTTACATAGTAATATAGTATATTATAGTATATAGTATACATATAAGTA
This sequence comes from Metopolophium dirhodum, assembly GCF_019925205.1. Lineage (NCBI taxonomy): Eukaryota > Metazoa > Arthropoda > Insecta > Hemiptera > Aphididae > Metopolophium > Metopolophium dirhodum. Next base: position 90,743,836 of record NC_083560.1, on the reverse strand, counting down.
TAGGCATTAGTTTCAGTTTTTATAGTGAATAAAATATTCATCATACATGCATATTATTATAAAATAATAAAAATATTAAAATAACAAATTTTGATAACAAAATTAAATTGTATTGCATATTACCTATAATAGTATATAAGTACGTAGGCAAGTGTAAAATATTTAAAGTGCCTAAGGGAGATTAGCCCAATTGACCCCACCCCCCTTGTATCCGAGCCTCATAATATACATATAGAAGACAAAAGTACATCACAGTTTTTGAAATAAACAAATTAGTTTTGACTTTTTTGACCAATTTAACCGTGTTCACTTAATACTAAATTCGGTCTAGACCGATTAAACAGTTTTGGTCGATTTAACTAAATTGACCGGTTTAACCGTTTTGAACGTCGACCGGTTTAACCGAAATAAGACCGATTAAGTGAATTAGGGCAGTAACGGTCAAACAGTAAAAACCGGTTTGGTCGGCCGGTTAATAAAAAAATCGGCCTGACCGAACAGAACTACATAGTACATAATATTGATAATACTAAATTCGGTCAAGACCGATTAAACAGTTTTGGTCGAATTATCCAAATTGACCAGTTTAACCGTTTTGACCGTAGACTGATTTAACCAAAATGACGGAATTCGGTCAAGACCGAATTAAGACAGTAACGGTCTAACCGGTCAAAACCGGTTCGGTTGACCGGTTAAAAAAAAATCGGTCCGACCGAACAGCACTAGTATGAAGTACCTATGTAATGAACGACGACAAATATCGAAATGTTCAGTAATATCATTAATTTTGTACAAAATTGTCATACAGTCATACAGATAAATGTTTAATTTTATAATGCTTGATAAAATACGATAAGTATTAGATAAGGTTTCTAATTTAAAATAGCATGGGTAATTAATTTAGATAATTCTAATAGGTTCATTAAATGTAACGAAATAAACAACATACCTATTTACGTTTTTTCTGCTTTAAGTTATTCATAGTTCACAAATTTAAGTGAAACATATTATACTGAACGTTTAAATATCGTCTAAATTAATAGTAATAAAAATGTAAATCCTAAAAAAATTATTTATTTATTAATTATTTTCAGAATTACAATAAAAAAACTGAAAATTGCACGTATTTGATTGGCTGTAACTTGGTCAATTCTGAACTTAGAAAAGTTGGTTCAACTACCAAAATGTATTACAAAATTAGGCAAAAAAAAAAATAGTAGTTAAAATAGATGGTTGTCATTTAAGAAAAAAAAGTTGTATTCCGCATGCACAAGTCTAAGTTAAAAAAAATCATAGGCCATAAAAAGTGTATTTTTATGTCATAACAACCAAAAAGAAAACATAATTCAAATTGCATTGTCCTACTCAAAGATATTGAGTGTTCTCAATTAGCGATTACACACTGTTATACACAAATATTTTATTATAACCTTAAATTAGATGCATTTTTTTCTGGCTTTTGTTGAAGCAAACTTGTCAATCACTTCATCAAACTCGATTGTTTTTACTAACTCCACTTCAATATGGAATGGCGTAATCATTTAGCAACTCTTCATTTAATTTAGAGATCCTTTCAGCAAAACAGTTACTTCCTAGAATACTTAAGAACATCCTGGTTGCAATTTCTATGTATGGAAAAACCTCTTGAACTTTATTTTCAATGGTCAACTGTTGCATTTCAAGTATAGCCATGGGTTCAGTTTTTGATTTGATATTATTAAGCCTTTAAAATGGAAACATTCATTAGCAAATGAACTAGGTAGGTAAGTTTTATACTTTTTATGTAATAAATTAGCATAATTGGTCAGTTCACCAGAATTCAATTTAGTTAAGTTAAACAAAATTCCAAAATTATTATTTATTTCATCGTTTGCAATTTTTCTTCTTCCTAATTCGGATGTTAAGTGATCGACAATATCAATATAAGTATTCATTCGAAATTTAGTTCTAGAATCTTGAACTATTTCATTCAATTTTGTTTCATCATGAGCAAGTTTTCTTTTCTTTTTTTCTATTTTCATGGTACTCTTTAACATTTGATAATAATGTTTTTTTTTTTCATATTGTTCAAATTTACTTGTACTTCTCAACTGTTTGACATTATTGATCAAAGAACTATATAAATTTGATTAGGATATTAAATCTATTTAAATGGATTGAAGTTTCTTGTTTGTAAGGTTAAATCGTTCAAGCACATCACCCCAGAATAAAACTAAAATTACAGTTTCCAATTAATTTAAATGCAAAGAATTTCATTTGCTTCATTTTTGGATACAGCTTTTTCAGATGTAGAGATTGATAAGAGATGTAACTACAGAATCCCAGAATCTACACGTGTACACATAATATTATCTTTGATTATTTTATCAATTCATTTTCTACCGCCTACCAGCCAACGTTAAACTTTACACTTTTTTGCATCAGCTACAGTCTTGCAGACTAGAGTCTACACTTAAATTTTGTTTGAAAATAGAGTCAACCCATTGATTTATTAGGTGCCCTTTTAGACCTGGCGCCCTGGGGCAGCTGCCCCGTGTTGCCACGTATGTAGATCCGCCACTGTGCACGGTGACGTAATACACAGGCGTGATAAAGGTAATACGTGAGGGGGAAAACTAAACTAACTTTCAAACCGGTGCTTATTGTCACGGTTATCACCACAGCAAACATTCGCCGAGCGAATCTCTTCACCAGGATCCATAGTGAGCGACGTTTAGGTCTGGTGGCGGTTACTATAGTTTCTATTTCTGCAGCATCTCCGCGACCGCAAAGGGATACCATTTCCTGTAAACTGGTGGTCTCCAGTTTGTGACGGACACAAAACAATCACCTAGGGATGGGTCGTTCGCCAACGATTCGTTCAATTTGAACGAATCAGTTCAGAGAACGAATTGATTCAGATTCGGAAAGTTAGAACGATACGTTCACAAAATTAATTTCGTTCGTAACTTCATTTGAATCCGGACCGACTACGAATCATCAATATTGTAATATTGTTACCAATGAATATGATTCGTTATTTCGTTCACTGATTCAAGTCTAGTTCAGTTAGAGCACTATACATGTAGGTATTCTCATCCGCCATTTTCGTTCCATTTAAAATGAATGATAACGAATTATAAACTATAATAATATAAACATCGACATTTACAGCTCAGTTCCAGCGTTTTAAAATGCCTTGCTGTAGTGCCGTTAACTGCAGTAACAGGTCGGAAAAAGGATTTAAATTGTTTAGATTTCCTAAGGACGACCGAGGAGCAAAATAGGTGCAAAATATGCGACGGGGAGATAAATGGTCACCAACTGGTTCGTCACGTCTCTGCGAGGTACATTGTATTTTGTTTTTTTTTATTTTAATGTAATATGAAAATGTATGTAATTTTATTTTATAAATACATTTCGAGAACTCTCAATTTGAAAGCCATCGTTTGGACAGTTGGAGAAAATTGAAACCAAATGCTATTCCAACCTTATTCAATGTACCAAATCCACCACCAATGTTTGATCCACCTCCACGAAAATCATTGTAGAAGGTCAGATATTAATTTATTCTTTAAATAAAGAGGTCGTGTGTTAATAGATTTTAAAAATTACATTAATAATACACTTAGAAAATTGTTCTATATATTATGTAAATAAAACCTATTTAAAATACCAAGCTAAAAAAATTAACTTACACCGCACTAGTCCACCCTAAACTTTCCTATGGAATTTCTGAACGGTGAGGAACATAATATACTCACTTTCATTATCTTGAAATCAGTTTAAAATCAGTACTCAAATTAATTTTCTATAAACCTATTTTATTTCTTACGGTTGACTTATATAAATAATTAAAAATATGAATCTAAAATAATATTTTTATAATGATCATACTAACACAATATTAACTAACTTATTAGTTATTACTGTGTTATACCTACATATATTTATATATTATCTTAATTCTTATGTTGTAGTATAAAAATTAACTATTTTATATTTGTATTTACCTACTTAAATTAGATTCTTTCTCTTCAAGCACTGGATACATTTAAAACTTTACAGATAGGCTCAATCTTTTGAAGGACAATTTACTTTTAGAGAATAAGCAGGAAAAGATATAAATATTTTTGTGTTATTCAATATTATTGAAATTAATATAATACATTTTAATTTGACAGTTGGTTTTTTTTTTCATTTCAGAATTCTATTAAAGATGTCAACATCCAATCATAAATAGTGGAATCGCTTGAACTTCCAATTGTTCAAGTTTTACTTTATGTTCCACAGATTGAAGTAATTAAATAGGTATATATTTTTAAAGACGTAATATGATATAATTTTTATCAAAACAATAATAATTGTATACAAACTTCTAGGTATTACATTTAAATTAGTTGTTCTTATATTGATTATTATAGAAATTATACAAATTAATATAGTGATTTAAGAAATTGGGTAGGTACATAATAATATAATATTGTGTTGTTGTAATTTCATAATGATTAAATTTGTATTTTAAATACAATATATTCATATATTGTTCACTTATTTTGTTTTATTCTTTACTTGAAAATTATACTAATTTTATAATTTTTATTTAACAGCAGCCGGAAGAGGCAGCATCCTTGAGACAGGAAAATGAAGATTTGAAGTTGGAAGTACATCAATTACGGCAACAAATGGAAGCAATGGATAAAACAAGACGATCCTTCTTGACTGACGACCAAATAAAGATGTTGGAGCAAGGTAGAATGTCTCAATGGCATAATGAGAGCATTATACAGGGTCTCAAATTCAGATTTGCCCTATCGGTCCATGGATATGAATATCTTCGAAATTCAGGTTATCCATTGCCCGCATATAGTACAATAATGCGACGAATCGAAGACTTTCAATTATATATTGGGATTTTTAAGAATGTCATTGAATTACTTAAATTTAAAGTGGAAACCATGGACCAAATGGACAGATTTTGTATTTTATCATATGATGAAATGCAGATCAGTGAACAACTTGATTTTGATAAAAACGTTTGTAAGTTTGTTGGTTATGCAACTTTGGGTAATAATTTGAATAGTCTTGGAAAAAAAATTTATGTTGTCATGCTTCGAGGATTGAAAAACAGTTGGAAACAAGTGGTAGCATGTCATGTAACTCGTAAAGAAACAATTGATTCTAGACTTTTACATGATTTCATGCTAGACTGTATCACCACTGTTGAGTCAAGTGGTCTTCGAGTCGTTGCACTTTCATCAGATTTAGTTGGCAGAAATAGGAGTTTATGGACTTCATTAAACATTCATACTTCTAAAAATGGAGTTCGTAGTAACTGTTTTTCCTATAATGGTCATGATATATTTGCCATTCCTGACCCTTGTCATTTGTTAAAAAACTTGAGAGCTGCAATGTTCAGGCAAAAAATGTATTTACCCGAAGCGTTTGTCGAACACGAGCAACTTCCTACTACTATAGTCATATGTCAAAACTTTATGGCATTATGAAATATTTCATGGATTTGAAAAACGCTTTTTACATCATCTCCGAAGAGAAGACATTGAGCCCACTAATTTTGAAAAATTGAATGTTGGTGCTGCTGTACGGTTCTTTTCTCCCAAAACTTAGTGCATTAAAAACTGGAGTAGAAATAGGAATTTTACCACGCGAGGCATTAACAACTGCTCACTTTATTATGGTTATTCATAAGGTTCTCTCTTTTATCATCAAAAGTTAGGAAAACTTCAATTACTTCACGAAATTGTGATACAAAAATATATATTTTTACATTCAATAATTGATCTTTTTCAAAATACTGTATTTCAAGATGGTTGGAAACCATTAAACTATGGGTTTGTTCTTGCCACTTTAACATTTTGTGATGTTGCTGAATTTTTATTCAAAAACGGTTTTGATTTTGTATTAGGACACCGGTTTAGTCAAGATGCTACTGAAAATATTTTCTCCCAAATTCACCGCAAGGAAGGGTCAATGCCCACTACACTAAAAGCATTGCGAGTAATTAGATTAATTTCTGTATCACAGTTTGTGTCTGAAGTTAAAAAAAGCAGTTATATGAGTGACTTTGATCAATTTTTATTACATTTCTGTAAAGAGAAAAGAAAGTCTACATTAGAACGAAGTCTCTTATTGTTGTATCCAACAATGTCTCAATATCTGAAGTTTCTGAAATTAAAATTCATTATTTTTCTCTTAAAGATTTCAGTCAGATAATGTCACATCATGATATCGCACTGTCAGTACAAGAGGGCCGTATATCGAAATTTTTAAATTTTAAGGTTTTGGTATCTGTGAATTCGTATTTTTTTTCTCTATTTTTATAGAGTGGCGCGATCTATGTTACTATATTATTAAATTAACTATTAATGAAATAAACTTATTGCACTGAACCAGTTGTATAGGTAGTTGATAACAATAAAGCCGTAAAACGAAATGTGGCCTTCTAAATATAACTATTTAGAACAATACCGCCGCATAATGAAATACGGCCTTATTGCACTAAAATATTTTTTGATACAGATATCGATAAAAGCCGTATATTGAAATACGGCGTTCTTGCATTAAAATTATGGTTTAAATAAATATAAAATATTAATATATTTATAGAAAAATATGACCAAAATATTCTCCAATGATATTAATATTATCATTAACAATTTATTATTATTTCGATTATCATAATTGTGTGGTTTGTTATATTATTTTGATCGTCGACCGTCATTCTTTCATCGTCATCGTATAGAAGAGATAATAATATTATGACAAACGTTCTTAATAATAATTATTATTATTAATTATTATAATTAAAATTATGTCATCTCACTTAAGAGCACGGAAGATACTCCAACAAGTCGTTAATGTAAAAACGACAAGTTCCACACAAAACAATCAAATCAATACAGTAAGTAATAATTATAATAATATTATAATAACAATAATTTAATTTTTAATTGATTTACTTTTATTTAAAAAGACTGCTGAAACCCCCCAGAACAGCTCTTTTTCTCAGTTTGAAAATCCAACTGCTGAAAATCTTGAACAAGTGTTATTAGATATTAAAGTATGTGTACTATAAACAAATTTAAAAATGATTAACATTTACAATTATTATTAATGTGTGTTTAAATTGTTTAAAATAATATTATTATTATGTAGGATGTAAATTATGATCTTGATTTTCTTGAGAAAAATGATAATAATTATTCAACAATAATAGATGAAATTGTGAATATACAAATTGAAAACTCAGGATTTATCCAGATTGATACACTGGATATAGAAAATGATATTGTAATGGAGAATTATTCTTACACCAATGGTAAAATTAATATTTATATTGTTATATTTTTATTATGATTATCATGATTTTTTATTATTTATATTATTTGTATTAGGTATCACCTAGTTTTATGATTTATTATATTATTTATAAATTAAAAATAACATTATAGATTACTAATGGAAATCCTGTATACTGAATTTTTTTATTAAAATAATCAATAAATACAAAATACCTTTTAGTTAGTAAATTAATATTATATATTATATCTAAGCACAACATATTGAATATTCAGATGAATTAGAATTAATGCATAATATGCAATATTATTAATAAAAAAAAGTAATATAAATTTAATAAAATATAATTGGCTAAGATTGTTTTTTCTTTATTTAAAGCAGACAATGTAGAAACTGGACAATATGTAGAAAATGAGGCAGTTACTTCTGATCTAAATTATGAGGAAGAATTTGTTTGTGTTGAGGCTGAATCAATTAATACTATTTCTATTTCAAATACTGTGGAAGAATCTAGAGGTCAAAATGAAACGGAGCAAACAATAAGTGACTGTCAACCAATGGAAATTGAGGAAACAAAAAAATCAACAAGAAAGCGCACTAGAAATTCACATTTGTGGAAACGAAACATGAAAGCAGCGGCAAAAAATAAAGGTGAACAATATGTTAATGCATCTGGGATCATTTAAGTCCAAAAGTATTAAAACCTCCATGTACAAATTGTCGTTTTGATTGCAATTCAAAATTAAATTTAGAGCAAAGAGAAAATATTAAGAAAGAGTTTTGGGCAATGGGTGACAAGGATAGGCAAAGAGAATTTATAGTCAGGCATACTAAAGTAGTTACTCCGTTATATTCAATGAAGACACCTAATTCCAAAAGGATAAAAAACAATTTGGCCTACTCTTTAAATATTAATAATAGTACTATACAAGAAAGAGTATGTAAAAAAATGTTTGAGGCTACACTTGTTATTAGTGATAAAATGATCAGAAACAGTATTGGTAGTTTAACCAGTGAAGGGGTACTTAAAACTTTAAGCCAAGGAAAACATAATAATCAAAAAAAAATTTCAGATGAATTAAAGCTTGATGTATTAAAACACATTGATTCTTTTCCAAGAATCCCTTCCCATTATTTAAGAGCACAAACTGAAAGAGAGTACATTGATGGTAGTTTATCAGTGAGTACTATGTACAAATTGTATGTCATAAATCAAAACCAAAATGGTAAAGAATGTGTACTCCAACATGTTTACTATGATTTATTTAACCATCAGCGCAACATTGGATTTTTTCAACCAAAAAAAGATCAATGTACAATATGTGTGGGTTGGATAAATAAGACCACAGAAGAAAAAGAGGCTAGTCGTGAAGAATATGATGCACACATCTTGGCTAAAGAACAATGTAGAGAAGAAAAGTCAAAAGATTCAGCTAAAGGTAGAGAAGGAATCATTAAAGTCTGTTGTTATGATCTACAAGCGGTATTACAAACTCCATGTGGGGACGTTAACATGTTTTACTATAAAAGAAAATTAGGTGTATACAATTTTACTATTTATGAGATCTCTTCAAGGGATGGTTATTGTTTTGTTTGGAATGAGGAACAAGCTAATAGAGGTGCCATTGAAATGGCCTCTTGTTTGTGGAAATACTTGAATGAAGTGAACTCAATAGACATTCCAATAATATTTTATTCAGACAATTGTGCAGGTCAAAATAAAAACAAATTTATAGCTACACTTTACATGTATGCTACAATGAAGTTAAATATTCCATCAATTACACACAAATTTTTATTATGTGGTCATTCCCAAAACGAAGGGGATGCAATGCATGCTTGTATCGAAAAAGAAAAAAAAAGATGTCTAAAAAGTGGACCAATTTATGTGCCTGAACAGTGGATCCCTATAATAAGTTTAGCACGAAAAGGAGAGCCATATAAGGTTAATCAGATGGGTACTGAAGACATGCTTGACTTCAAAAAATTATGTTCTGACATTGGAAATAATTTTACAGTGAATAGTGAAAATGAAAAAGTTATGTGGGGTAAAATAAAAGTGTTAGAAGCTCGAAAGGATTCTCCATATAAACTGTTTTATAAATATGAATTTTCTGAAAAGGAATTTAAAACAATTGCAGTAAGAAAAGTTGCAACTCGAGGACGAAGACCCAGAGCTCTTGGTGATGACCTTAATTTACAACTAGCCTATTCTAAGCCACCTGGAATAACTTCACTAAAAAAAAAAGATTTAATTAGCTTATGCGATGCAAATTGTATCCCTAACTACTATAAACCATTTTACAATAATTTAAATACTAATAATTGCCAAACTATTGATGAAGACGATGAATAAGACTTATAATTAATTTAGCATTTCAAATTATTATGATGTTTGATTTTATTTTTATAGTTATGTTTTTATGTTATTATAATATTAAATTTTATTAAAATGTTAATTTTAATTTGTAATTAATTTTAGTGTAATAAAAGTGCAATTGAATCATGTAACTTGACTGTCAAAGTATTATTTATTTTTAAATATTTTCAAAAAGTTAAATTTGTTTAGGTATTAGAAACTGAGTTAATACCTTTTAAATAAATAAGACATTTTTATTTATTATGAAATTATTCAATAATAGAAATTCTTAACTTGATATTATTATTTATGGAATACAATAATAACAATTATTTATTAATAATATTAATGTAAATGGTTATTTAATAAAACTATGAATGCAATAAGGCCATATATCTCAAAACATTTATTTTTAATACAAATAAATACTACTTCTGGTAAGTTTAAGTTCTTAAAATGGACATCATCAAACTCAGAAGAAAATTTTGAATAAAATTTGTTACACTTATATCTGGCTGAAGTTAACTCACTAATTTTTATAAGCTATTGAATCTTAAAAACGCTCTCCTGAACAATTTACCTTTTTAGATATACGGCCCTCTTGTACTGACAGTACGATATAAACTGTATCTATTATATTGCTGGAAGCACAACAAACGCTGTCACAAAACACATTTTGTACAAATGCATTAAATTCCTTTCCAATAAAAATTTACCAGAAACTGAGTTTATTAGAAAAGCAAAGCTCTACATAAATGGCGCAAACCGAGGTGGCCTGAAAGAACCTTGTTTAGAAATACTTTCTTTAGTCTGTCATTGCGAATATTATTTTAAAGCCCACAAAAATTTCATTTTAAGAAATGAAAATACTGAGTTCATACAACTTATAATAGAAGATATTCAAATTTTGTTTCCTGATTGCTGTAATGTAAAACAAAAAATTGTTAAGCATTTTTTTACTGTTCGTTCTTACTGTTTAAAGAATTATTCTGAAAACATCAATAAACGTAAAATCGCTTATGGAACTGCGACTGCCAAACGAAGAAAGTGTTAAGAGGACGCTACCCATACATTATTACTATTTTATTTTTTTGATTTGTTAAAAAGTGATGTGTAGATTGTGTTACTTTTTAATAAATACTCATAAAACATTTTAACACTGTTGTCAAAATCTGTTATTTGTTTTCTTAATACTGTTCGCGCCAATATGGCAATTCAAATTAATTGTAGGGGAAGACGGGGTATTACCGTATGCGGGGCAAAATCGTATTATCGGAATGTTATCAATAATTGTTATCATGGAGGTAAACTGAAGACACCGATTTGAAACGTTTTGTTTGCTTATCTATTGAATATGATAGTGCACTTGTTTTGATATCACGTTTTTAAAATAAATACGTTTTATGTTTTTACTTTCAATTACTAAAATATTATCAACATTTCAAAGAGTGAATTTTTATATGCGAAAAAATTGTTCAGGTATGTCATATTTATTATTCAATAGCTAATGAAGTGTAATTTACATTTGTTGTATAAATGCATTCATTTATTAATTTAATGTTTGATATAAAGCTCGAAAACTTTTAATAGTCTTGTGGGGCAAAATCGTATGGGGCAAAATCGTATGGTTATACACTGTACGGTTTTACTACGTTGATATTTTGACAATTGCTATGGTTGAATTTAAACAATTTATTAGTACCTATTGAATTGTTTTATTTTTCTTAGTATGGTTCGTAATTATATTCGGAAATCAAACAGACAATCATGGTTGGAAGATGATATGAAAATGGCTGTATTAGCTGTGGTGGAAAGAAGTTTGACTTATGATGCTGCGTCTATTCGTTATGAAGTTCCTCGTTCAACGTTACAGGATCGAGTCAATAAAGTTAAAGAAGGAAAATTAAATGTACAACAGTGTGGATTAAAAGGTATATATTTTAATGATTACACAATATTATGGTAATTAGTTTGATATAGGTATTATTACAGAAAATTTCTTATTAAGAAAACCAATTTTTTTCTACTGATATTAGATAACATATTATTTAGTTATAAGGGGGTGCTTATTGTAAACTTGTCAATTATGTGCTGAAATAATTGTTTTCAATTAAAAGTATAATTTTTTATTGTTATAGCTTTGGGACATTATCAAAAAGTATTTTCAATCGAACAAGAAAATGTTCTTGTACAATATTTAAAAGACATGGAAAGTCGTTTGTTTGGCTTAACACAAAATCATTTTAGAAAAATGGCCTTTGAACTTGCCGAAAGAAACAATATTGCTCATAATTTTAATAAAACAAATGGTTTAGCAGGTGAATTAAGCAATGATTATTTTTATTTATATATTTTAAAGTTTATTGTTATATTATCTTTTAATTTTTTTTATGTAGGTCAAGATTGGTTAAAAGGCTTTTTATTAAGGCACCCAGAGTTGTCAGTACGGATCCCAGAACCAACTTCAGCTGTGAGAGCTATGGGCTTCAATCGACCGGTGGTGAATAGTTTTTATGATTTGTTAAAAAAATGTTATGAGACTCATCACTTTAAGCCAGAACAAATTTTTAATGTTGATGAAAGTGGATTGTCAAATGTAGCCAAAAGTAGAGCCAAAATAATTTCCCAAAAGGGACGAAGACAAGTTGGCAAACTGTCATCAGCTGAAAGAGGTCAAAATGTTACAGTGACAATTTGTTTTTCAGCATCGGGTTCATATATTCCCCCATTATTAATATTCCCTAGAGTCAGATTAAATCCAGATTTTGAAGAAGAAGCACCACCTGGATCATTGGTTGTTTGTCATCCATCAGGGTGGATGCAATCCGAAATATTTGTGCAGTGGCTTCATCATTTTATTAAGCATACACATCCCACAAAAGAAAACCCTATTTTATTGCTTTTAGATGGTCATGTTACTCATGTTAAAAACCTTGAAGTTATAGATGTAGCCCGCAAAAATAATATAGTTATCATTTGTTTTCCTCCCCATACAACTCACAAATTACAACCGTTAGATGTGAGCTTTATGGGTCCACTCAGTACATACTATAGCCAAGAGTTAGATTTGTGGTTACTTAACCACCCAGGCCAAGTTGTTGGTCTTCGCCACATTTCTAAAATTTTTCGTGAGGCATATCTAAAAGCAGCAACTCCTAAAAATGCAATTTCTGGTTTTAGAAAAACTGGTATAGCTCCATTTAATTCAGACATATTTGACAATTCTGACTTTGCTCCAGCTGAAACTACCAATAATATTGAAATGTCATTAGATACCCAAACACAACCTTGTTGTTCAGCTGATAATAATAGTGCTCTTGCATTATATTCTACTCCCCAACCTAGTTCCTCTGCTAATACATTGAATACTGAACAACCTGCAGATAATGTTCAAAATGCAGCTGTTTCATCTTTATTGTCTCAAAGTTTGGTATTAGAAACACCACATACAACTTTTTCTTCAAATGAAAAACAGATTTTTACTATATCTCCAGAAATTATTTTGCCAATACCAAAAGCTCAAAATATTAACAGATCATCAAGAAGAAGAGGAAAGACAGCAATTATCACTGAAAGTCCATACAAAAAAGAACTCCAAGAAGCTAAAGAAAACAGCAAACCACTGCCAAAGAAAAAACAAAAGAAAAATAATATTAAAAAAAGATTATTCACTTCTACAGATGAAGAAGAAATTCACCCCAAAAAGCTATGTGTTTCAACTGATGATGATGACAGTGCCGACGAAGAGTGTATATATTGTAGTATGCCATACAAAGAAGACTCAAAGGGAGAGAAATGGGTTAAATGTATAAATTGCTGTAGATGGTGTCATGAGCTTTGTGGAGGAGTTGATAACTGGAAGACCTACATTTGTGATCTTTGTATAAAAAAAAAATAAGTAAAACATTATTGATTAAGGTAATTTTTATTTCTTATAAGAAAAAAAGGTTTTGTTTTATTTTTATATTACATATTGTTTACTATATTTATATGCTAGGCAGGCATAATGTTAAGTTTTGTTATTATTTTTTTTTGAAAAAGTTATAAAAAGTTTTTGTTTTTTTAATATTTACATATTATTTTATGTTTACCTACTATATTTATGTGCTAGGCAGGCATAATGTTAAGTTTCATTATTATTTTTTTTGGAAAAGTTATAAAAAAGTTATTTTGGTATAATAATTTATATTTCTTATAAAAAAATAAGGTTTTGTTTTATTTTTATGATTATAATAAACTGTTTATGTTCTAGCTAGAATTGCCAAAAAAATTTATCATATTAAATTTTGTTATTATTTTTATTAAAAAGTAATTTTGTGTGGTCATTTTTATTTCTTATATTAAAAGAAGATTTTGTTTTATTTTAATAACTTTATAGGTACTTAGGTAAGTTGTATTTGTTGTACTACTGCCAATGGGAGCAGGTTTTATCGCATATTGTATTGTGTTATTAATTTGTTGACATTTTGAAGAATTGAAAACAATGTTTAGGTACATTTTTAATTAATGAAAATGAAATCATACATAGCTTACTACCTACTGCCTAATTTTAGTTAAACTTTATAAATGAATTAAACAAAAGACCAATACCAATTAATAATTTACCAATAAATATAATGAACTGTGTTTTGGTATAAAAAATTATCCTCATACGATTTTGCCCCAGGGTACATACGGATTTACCCCGCACCTGGGGTAAATCCGTATTTTTCCCAAAAAAAGTAAAACGCAAATTAGACACATTTAAAAAAAAAAAATACAAAAAAGTTTCGAATAAAAGTTATAGACCATAAGTTGTTCTATATATACCAGTTTAAAAAATTTAATTTCGTTAAAAATTACATGATTCATAAGCCATGGAAGCTTAACCGTACGGTACTGCCCCGCCTTCCCCTATTTGTTTTATATTGTGTTTCTGTGTTCCGTGGTGGTTCTTATCACGCGTCACTGCCGCGCGGTCGACAGTGGCGTCAGCTGTTGTGTGCTGACCGCCCAGTTCGTGTGTAAAGCGGCCCATACACGATCAATATTATTGCTCAATATTTGATATTGACAATAATATTGACAGTGTATGGATCATATTGAAGACGTGTTCAATATATTGAAACAATCAAAATTATTTTGATATTTATTGATAGATTGTCAATATTATTGTGCTATTTGTGGCACTTATCAATACTATTGACAATATTCCGTCTGTATAGTTTTTGTTTTTGTCACGATAACAAGTGCGTGTACAGTGTACACGTGTTCTGTACGGAAATAATTTTAAAACCGTATGTAAAATGTCTTCTTCCGAAAGAAATGAGGAACGAAACTTTGTATTAGAATGTATTCAAGTTTATCGTGATCATTCAGCATTATGGGAAATCAAATCTGATTACATGGACAGAAATAAGAATAATCACGCGTATGATGTTTTATTGAAGAAATATCAAGAACGTTTTCCGACAGCGACATTAGATGATGTTAAAAAAAAATTTAATTCTTTACGCACAAATTATAGAAAAGAACTTAAAAAAGTAAATGATTCGTATAAATCTGGAGCTGGTTTAGAAGACATTTGTCAGTCACACTTGTGGTATTTTAATGAAATGCATTTTCTCCGGGACCAAGAAACACCAGCAAAATCACGAAGTACTTTACAAATTCTTCGACCACCAAAAGTCGCAAATACAAGCAATGTTGATGATCAAATAGACGAAATCACTGAAACTGTTGGAGAGGAATGAAAATTATTAATATTATAATATTTAATTATTTGAATTACATTTTCATTATTTATTTTATAAATAATAATAATAATATTTTTTATTTTTTATTTATTTTTTTATTTACATTTTATTTTAAACATAATTATTTTGCCACGGTACAGCCCCTTCGTTGCTAAAATACATAGAATACATGTCTCTGATTTGTTTAGCTCTATCCGAAGTATTTCTGCTGGTAGTAGTTTGTAATGTTAATAATTGATCATTTGAATTCCGCCATGCTCCGTTATACATTTGACCTGTCTCGTGATTATCGAAATCTACAGAACCTTGACCAATATATGTTTTTGAGTTTTTTGATCTTAAATAATTATGTATATGACAACAAGCTAAGACAATAGTTTGAGCTTTTTCTGGAGATAAAAGTATATCCTTTTGCAATACACAAAATCTAGATACAAGTATACCAAACGCATTTTCAACAATACGCCGCGCTCTACTAAGCCTATAATTAAATATTCGTTGTTCTTCAGTTAAATTATTTCCTACACGGCTATAAGGCTATAACAAATTTTGATTCATAGCAAAAGCATCATCGGCGACAAAAACGTACGGAAGAATCGTATTACTGCGTCGCACTTGTTGAGGTTCAGGAATGTTTAGTGATTGATTTTCCATCATTTTTCCAAAATCTGAGTGGCCTAATACTCCGCCGTCAGATATTCTTCCGTTTAATCCTACGTCCACCATCAAAAATTAATAATTAGCGTTTACTAAAGCTAATAACACAATACTAAATGTATTTTTGTAATTATAATAAAATGATCCAGAGTCTGGTGGTTTTTTTATTGTCACATGTTTTCCATCTATAGATCCCAGACAGTGTGGGAAATCCCACTTTTCTTCAAATTCATCAGCGATTGTTTTCCATTCATGTCAAGTTTTTGGCAACTAAAAATTAATAATAATTAATTAGGTTCTCAAATAAAAAATACTTATTTATCTTTATACAAAATCATACATCATTTAGATTTTATTTTATTTTATTTTTGGATTTGTTATTTTAGGATAATGGTACAGATTTTCAAACTGTTAAAAAGAAACCAGCTAAACGAAGTACAGATCAACGTGATGAACTTATATCATTAGCCTGTAAACGTTTGTGCGAACCGCAAAGTGAAGAATTACAAATAGCTAAAACATGGGCGAATGAATTATTAAAAATGAATAAATCTCAACAAATTTTTGCCAAAAAAGGGATAGCTGACATTTTATTTGAAGGACAATTGGGTACATTGAACCGTGATTCTATTCAAATCAATACTATTTCAAGCAGAGTGAGTACTCCATACAGTTATACACCAGTTCCTACACCAAGTCCGTCTTCGTGGGTTATGACAAGTGTAGCAGATCAAAACTACTCTATTCAAACACAAATTGAACCATCTGGAAACATAGATACGGCAACTGCGTTTATCAATTCATTTCAACCGTAATTTTTTTGATTTTAATTTTATTGTTATTTTGTTCTATAAATTTATATATTTACGATATTAATAATATCTACTACCTTCTAATAATATTATTCATTTATAATAAATATACTTTGAATAAAAGCAATCTCTAACGCAAAAAAATGTATTTATTATCAAGCCCTCTTTTTTTTATATAGGTACCTACTTAAATATATTGTTCTATTCAAACATTATAATTATTGTTTTTAAATTTACTACTTTAATAAGAAAAAGGGTTTGGTATAATGCTGCCGTGCTAACCTCAAAACAACAACTTGTTATGTAATTTTACCAACATTTCAATATTTGGAGATACCCTTTTAAAGTTTAAGGCGGCAGAATATGTAGCTTACCTTTATATAGTTTCGAAGACAATATATTAAAGCTTCACAAGTTTCAATCACAATTTTTCCAATGGATTGAGGAGATATCGCACTGATCAATTTCGGGTCCTCGAATGTATTTCCGGTAGCCAAATAACGTAGAGTAATAGACAGTCTTTGACTTGCTGGTATAGCTTCTCGCATTGACGTATTTTGTTTTTTAATAAATGTATTCACCAAAATTAAAATTTCATCGAAACATTCATCATCCATTATTAAAAAATTTTGAAAATCATTTTTTTCAAAATTGCGCAACTCTGTTAATAGCTTCTCGTGAGTATATTGTTGTCTATTTTTCAACTACTCTTTTGACCAGGTTCTACGTTGTTTTTTTACCTTTTTTGGTTTTTTTTTTTCAAGTGACAAGGCAAGAGCAATAGCAATTATCGCGTTCTCTTCGCTAGACATTTTGACCGAAACTGAACAATATATTCAATTTAAATATTGAGCAATAATATTGATCGTGTGAGTGCAAAAGAAATTGAAACATTTATTGAAATATTTATTGATTTAAATATTGAGCAATAATATTGATCGTGTATGGGCCGCTTAAGGCCACCACGTTATCAATGTTTTGTTGTTTTCAAGTGATTGCAAAAAAGCCGTTCTATTAAAACTCATTTTCAAAGTTGTGTGTCACCTAAAGTTCTGGTTTTTTTTATACTTTTGTTTTGTTGTACAGGTGACACTGTTATTCCGTGTTGTAATGTGTTAGTGTGTTACCGTTAAAATAGGCCATCTAAAAATTATTTTTCTTTTCGTTTGCGGCTGTTGCCCAGGACGGTTGTCTCCAATCGTCCTGTTTTTTTTTTATTTTTCATGTTTTCGGCTACGTTCGGCTGCTGCTAAAACCACATTGTTAGTGTATTGTGTTGTGATTTGACTCTGGTGAGTATCGTTCGCGCAACCTTTGTTGCCCTTCATTTAATTGTTTTCCTGTTTCTAGGGTGTTATTCCTCATCAGCGTCACTTGCGCGGGATGAAATCCACCACTTAGCTTACCATAGGTGAGTTGTGTTTTGTGTATTAAGGCCGACGGGCCTATATACTTTTTGAAGGTAAAATAACCGATGTAAGTTTCTTTATACTAATGTAAAATAAATGACAATGCCAACACAATTATATTTTGATTAATAATACTCAAATAATTAATGAGCAGTACTGATAGCGCCACATTGTGTTGCCTATCCTCTAAGCCGTGAAGGCAAATTTTAACAAGATTTTAAAAAGCCAAACGCGAGCTGTCAAATACTATTTTATTTTGTATTGTTATACAATTATGTTTGGACTGTGTTACTTTTTAATAAATACATTTATAACTTTTCAACACTAAAAACTATTCTTTGTTTTATTATTACTATTTTATTTTTTTGATTTGTTATAAAGTGATGTGTAGATTTTGTTATTTTTTAATAACTACACATGAAACATTTCAACACTGTTGTCAAAATCTGTTATTTGTTTTGTTAATACTATTTTATTTTGTATTGTTATAAAATTTTATTTGGATTGTGTTACTTTTTAATAAATATATTTATAACTTTTCAACACTGAAGACTATAGTTTGTTTTTTATTACTGTTGTCGATTGTTTTTGTCATAAAATTTTGTTTACTTTTTGATAAATGTGTTTAAAATTACAAATTGATTAATTGATGTTTAAAATATTTTACTTAGAATAAGTTGTGAAATTATGCAAGCAAGGTGATACACACACCACCGGTATTTTTTTAATATAATATAAATTGATGAATAAAAATTAATTAAGTTAAAAAAATATTTTTATGTATATTACATAATAATATGTAATATACATAAAAAGTATATTATACTCATATATTTTTTTAAATATCCTCATTGAAAATTTCTGTTTATGCCACTGTCATGCAAGTATGTTAAATTATTTATTGAATTTAAATAGCACAAGTCCACAAAAGTGGTAAATATAATGTTTTGTACATATTGAATAATATTAAATGTATTTTAAAATAAAAAAAGTCATTAATACATAGTTTGACAGAATATAAAATAATAATTAGGTACCTATATTTATTTATTTATTATAAATTCACAGGACAAGCCCTTTACAAATTATACAATTTTACAATTATACAAATACAGTACAATTTTTCGCTTAAGAAGCAACAATGTTTTTGTGTTGTTTTGCAGTTCAAATAACAAAAAAAAATACTTAATTTAACTAAAAATGTTAAAATAATCATAAAATGTACCTTCAAGTACATAAAAACCAATTTTTTTGCTCTCCTGTAAAGTTAGATAAAACTAAGATTGGTGGTGTTGCTTTTTAAGGGACACAATAATATCGGGTGAATATTATTATTAATTAATACTAGTTTATTGAACATTATTAGGTAATTAATCTAAAGGTACCTTATTGAAACTGAAAAAAAAATCATTATTTTTTAAAATGCCAGGTTGCACAAAACATTTAATGAATCAATAGTGAACTAATAGTCCCTTAAAAAAAGATTTTGTGGCCCATGATTGGACCATTAAATTTTTAGTGAACCGTTAAATTTAATAAATTGTTTATGCAACCCAGCATTAATGCAGAAATTATTTAATTATTTGATATTGTATTCATCCAAGTAATCAGAAACTGGAGGCAAAAAAGAGTACAATTTGAAAATGGTATACCATTTTTCAAGCTTTTGTTCTATTGCTTGTTTTTCAGCTAGTAAATCCAATTCAATGTCATTGTTGATGAGCTGATTATTGATTTGAGTATTTTTAGAATCCTTAAATTATATTTAAAAATTAGCATGTAATTAATTTCAAAAATAACAAATAAGTGAATAAATAATAATTACTTTTATATTACCTTTTCTTTTTTATCAGGAGAAAATGTCTTGTTTCTATCACTTTCGGAGTATCTCTGAGACATTTTAAGATTACATTTGTAACACCAATTATTGTAGTAATTATCCTGTATTAAAGATTGATAAGTAGTAATATTGTTTTTTAATAATTGTTGAAACAAATTTTAAAAAACAATACCGTTTATTTTGACAGTCAGCAACTGGGTAGTTTCATACTTTCAATCGTCTAAATATAAGTAACGATATAACTGACTGCTGCTACAAAGGTCAAGAAATCAACCACTATAAAAAATTAAAAGAATACCGAATAGGTATGGACATATTATGAAAAATGAATATGAAACTTAAAAGTTAAAATATATAAATTCCGAACGCTGCAACCTGATAGTGCTAACCATAGACAAGAATACTAACTGCAGGGTTGCTACTAATTTTTTTCTTAAAAAAAGTGAGAATAGTGAGTATTATTTTCAATTAAGTGAGTAATATTCTAGTAAAAAGTGAGTATTATTTTCGTATTATAGGTGAGTTTTTTAAACAAAAATACAACAGTTTAAAATATTTTCAGTTTTACTTTTTTAGTTTATTATTTACAAGTTATATTTAATAATACATATAAAACAAAAACTTAAATAAAATGTAGGTAACCAACAAATATAACAACTGTATAAACAGATTTAAAATGTATAACAATTAAGATAGTATAATAACATATGATTAAAACAAGTTTGGTTACCCAAATAATCCTTTAGTTTAAAACTTAAAATTATGGTAATTTTATAAACCAATATTAAAATAATAGATATCACTTTTTTGTTAATCAATAAATAACTAAATTATATATAATAGGAAACTCAGTCGTTTTTATCAGTCTTTGACTTTTTAATAAAATTATTAATCAAGCAGTTTTTTCTTTTTTCAATTTTCTTATGTATGAGACCTGCTTCTGATTCATTTTCACGCTCTTCGTTTCTTAGTTTTGTTGCTGCTTCTATCATACTTTGGGCTATTTTTGCTTCAACAGCATCACTTTTGTTTAGTGCTTTTTTTAATCTTTCATTAGCATCATTTAATAATTGATCAGCTGTTTTCTTTTGATTGATTTGAATATTTACTGTAGACTCAAGCTGTCCTTCTAGTGCTTGTATACTTTTTTTTGTCTTTTTTACCTCTGCCAAATCTCTTTGTATTTGAATTTCTTCATTTTTCCTTTGTTGTCGTAGCTCATTTATTTCTTGTTCCAGTTTCTTTTGGTCATCTAAATAAGTCATATAACTCTGTCTAGCAATCTGTGCAGCAACCATCAATTTTTTTGAAATGGGCACCAAGTCTGGACGATTTTGATAAAATTGTAAGCCTGACTTAATGTTTAGACGAGCATTTAACATTCGACAAGACATGGCTGTTTTATCATCTGTAATTACATTACTTGAAACTGAAAACTGACGTTCAACATCAGCACTGCCATGTGATAATGTTAGGCTAGCAGTTACAACCTTACAAATATTTGGATATTTAACATCACCAAAACTATCCTGAATTTGTATAATTTGATTCCAGTAGTGATCTATGCGCATTTCTGCACCTAATCAGATACATCAGATCCAATGTGTTCCATGCCTTTCACAAAAGCATTGTGCACAGTATGTATATTGCAAGAGCCAATTTCGACTAGTCTTTTTCCACGAAGTGACTTAATATTTCTATTTATTATTCTTGATACCTTTTTATTTACATTCGGGCCATCAGATCCTAACATAAGCAGCTTTTCCTTTGGCAGATCTGCATTATCCAACGCCATCATTAAGTACTCAATAATTTTTTCTGCAGTAGCGGAAGTTATGAAAAAAGTTTCCAAATGGCTAACAATTATTTCATTTTTATTTTTACCCCAATAACGTATAGCCACTTAAAGTTATTTTTTCCCTTCTGCATTTGTAGTCTCATCGTACAACATTGTATAGTATGAACTATGAATATCCTCTATAACAATAGATTTGAAATATGGTCCCAAAGCATCAGATATTAAGTATGACATCTTAGATCGCCCAAGACTGAACTGAGCAGGAAAAGAGTCTGGGAACATACACTTAAATATGTCACTTAAACCATCACATGAAGTAGTAGACATGTTACAAATCACACTTTTTATTGTCCAAATGATTTCAGCTTTTATTGCTTGCTCATTTTTACAATAAGTTTTAATGCCCAATGTATGTAATGACGTTTTAGTGTTTTTCGCAATGACACCATTTTCAATAGTATTAGTGTTCGTTTTTTTTTCTAAAGTACCATACAAACGCAGTTGCTTATCACCCAATTTATCAATACATAGGCTTTTATGTTTTTTTGTACTTGCGTGCTGAGTCAGAGACTGAAATCCCTTGTTGTCACAGTTGATTGTGGAAGAACAAACAATACACAACACGTTTGTAGTGTTTCCACACATCCTTGCCCATTCACCAATTTTGAAACCACCAACATCAATTTTTTCAAACCATAATTTATTAACAGAGCATTTCTTTGATACACTCATCTTCAAAATGAGGAAACATCGAAGTTAGGTTTTTTGAAAATGAGGTTCCAACTCGGCGAACGGGCGAAAACGAATTGAAAATTTTATATTTGTATTTAAAACATTATAATATGATATGGTAATGTTTAATTAAATTTAATTGATAACAAATGGCGAAAATGCGGTTTTTCGTTTACGGTCACGGTATATTGTGATAATGGGTAATTATAATTGATAGTATACCTAATGATAAAATAAAGCACGTAAATTTCATATTTACATGTAATTATTAGTCGCATAATGGCGGCGCAGCATACCTGTGTATATAGTGCCCTAGATAAAGAGGTTATAATCACAGCTTATTTTGTAATATTATTATAGTCATCATGGTGGGTAAGATATTATTTATATCACACATGGCCATATTTTTTTTATTTTTAAAAATAGTCTTAAAACGTAAATTATTATAAAAATTTCGAATATTTAATTTAAACAGCTTTAAAAAAGTGAGAAAAGTGAGGAATCTATGAAATAAGTGCGAAAAAGTGAGCACACTCAAATAAAGTGAGAATAGTGAGAAATAGTGAGTGCGTAGCAACCCTGTAACTGGTGTTAACTGAATAGTGAATAATGATAAAGATAAAATGAACTGGAACCAAAATGGCGGATGAGAATACTCCCCTCTATAGTGCCTTAGTTCAGTCTCAAAGCAGCCGGCTGCACTGTTGCAGCTGTTCTCCGGCCATGAATCTATTATACAATACCAAGGTGTCTTATCAATACACCTTGTACAATTTACCTACTTTGTGGTTTAAATTATGACTTAAGAAAAATTAAGCAATATTATTACTTAACACACTACTTTGTTTCTTGTTAAAGTTATTCAAATATTTTATATTATCATCGTCTTTTTTGTGATTTATTAGTTTTTAATATTCTGATTTCTTATTTAATATTTTATACATACTGTGATTGTAAAAATGATTTGCGTTAAATCAGTGGAGTAAATTGTATTAATTATAAGTTAAGGTATGTAATGCATTTTTTAATTACACAATGTTATCTTTATATTGTATGAAAAGAATATAATATCAAACAAATTGTCATAACAAAATAGAACTAAAATTGTAACTGTTTATTATACACTAAACAAAATAAATAAGCGTATGCAATAGTATGCATATTATTTAAAGTATAAACTCAAAAAATAAAATATATCATAAATACATTGCCTTGTATAATATTCTTTTTTATACATTTTAATTATTTACTTACTATAATATAGCATAGTTATTTACATGTTTGATTGTATAAATATAATTTTTTCTACTTTTTCAGTTGTAAATCTGGTTCTTTTGCTATTAAAAACCATACCAGCTTTTGAAAAAACTCGCTCACTGGGAACAGATGTTACTGGTACACAAAGTCGTCTTTACCATTTCATATAGTCTGGGGTATAAAAGCTTTCTTCCAGACCACCACTTCAAAGGATCCAGTTGACGATTTAAGAGATTTTCACTCAAGTATTTGTCCAACTCTACAATGCATGCCACAGATGGATTATTTTGACCAAGAACCGAGCTGACTTGTTCATCAAACTGTTTCCAAATACTTGTCGAAATTTGTACAATAGAAGAAGTTGGACGTTCTTCGACAGGTTCGTTTGACATTTGAATATTTATTTCCTGTAATTTTCTTCCCAAGCCTACTTTACACGTTTCAAATTTGTGATCACTGGAAAATCCATACTTTTTAAAACGTGGGTCGAGTATAATTGCTTGTGATTGAACGTCGTTACCTTCTATGTTTTTGAAGTACTGATCCAATGTTGCCTTTATTTCTGCAGCCATTGAAATTATGTCACGGTGCATATTGATGTCAAAAACAAATTTACGCAAATGCTCCAGTAAAAACAAATAAAATAAATTTTGTTTTGAGATGGTAACAACATTTTTAGCTCTCATCTCAGTTGCTAATTCATCAAAAATTTTAAGAAACTCATACGCAGTAGATACCGTTTGCCATTCCACCTCAGTAATGTAATTTAAATCATTGTTGGTTATGGCTAATGTTGACAACACAGGTTCTTTTAACTTTAGTATCCTTTCTATCTTGTGATAGGCTGAATTCCAACGAGTTTTGCACTCCTGAATCAGCTTAAGATCTGGTAATCCAATTTGTTTTTGATGTTTCTGTAATTTATGCAGAGCCCCAGAACTTTGCTTGAAAAATTCAACTATAAGTCGGGGACACGAAAAATGATCGCTGCCCGTCACGCGCCAAGCGTCTGTTTTTCTAAAGTGGTTATCAAATTACAAAACTAAAAGCCCGCTTTTTTTTGAAATATATTCATACATTTATCAGAATTTAATAACATGGTTATTTTGTTATAGTTAATTTTTTAATAAGATATGAACAAATAAAAAATGTACATAATGTAAAAAAGTACAATATTTTTAACAGTTAATAATAAATAAAATATAAGTATAACATAATAATGAAATAATAATTTTTATTCTAGTTCTTCAACGTCGTTTTCGCTGTCTCCGTCAGTACCGAAATCACTGTCATCAGATTCTTCTTCTTCTTCTTTTGGCTTTACAATTCTTTAAGAATTTTGGCCGCCACCGTCACCGTTCTCCAATAATCACGATCCTGAACTCCATCTTCCCAATTTGTCACTTCCAATGTTTCTAAGTCCTTCCTTATTCCATCCATCCATCGCTTTCTAGGCCTCCCTCTTGGTCTTTTCCCTGTCGGTTGCCACTCCATTACTGCTCTCGTATTAGTGGTTTCTGTTTTCCGCATGGTATGACCAAACCATTTGAGTCTTTGACACTTAATGTGGCTTGTTAATAGTGGAACTTCAGTGATTTCTCTTAGTTCAGTATTTTTTCTTCTACGCCAATTATTTAGCTCGCTATCAAACACTGGACCACAAATCTTCCTCAGTATTTTATTTTCAAATACTAGCAGCCTTTTTTCTAATTGTTTGGTTGTGGGCCATATTTCACATCCATAGGTTACCATTGGTCTTATTATGGTCATGTACAGTCTGATCTTAGTTCTTCTGGAAAATAGTTTTGATTTGAAAAATTTATGTAATGCAAAATAAGCCCTTTCTGCCTTGCGTATACGACTTATAATTTCGGTACTCCAATCATTGTTGTTGGTAATCGTCGTTCCAAGGTATTTGAATTCTTTAACTTTCTCAAAGGTATAATCATTGATAACCACGTTTTCTTCCCCATTGGGGAGTAATTCCATTACTTTCGTTTTATCTTGGTTTATTTTTAACCCGACTGATTTAGCACCTTCTACGAGTGTGTTTATATTCTGTTCCACTATTTCCATACTATCACCAATTAGGTTTAAATCGTCAGCAAATCCTAGTATATCAATTTGTGTGGTACCAATATTGGTTCCCAGGTTATTATTTTTTACACTACGTATTATTTTCTCTAATGCTATATTAAATAATAGTGGTGAGAGCGCGTCCCCTTGTTTCAACCCAGTTATGACTTCAAACTCTTCGGACAGCGTTTGGTCTACTCTCACTTGATATTTCGTGTCATTCATGCATATCCTTGTTAGGGCGATAAGTTTTCTCGGGAAACCAAATTCTTGCATAATATTGTACAGACTATCACGGTGTATGCTATCGTATGCTTTTCTGAAATCGACAAACACTTGCCATATGTTTTGTCTGAATTCGAATTTTTTTTCAATTAATTGCCCTACTATTGTTAGTTGGTCAATTGTCGACTTACCCTTACAAAAGCCACTCTGGTATTCACCAATGCATTTGTCGGCTATTGGTTCAAGACGTTTTAGCAAAATCTTTGAGAATATTTTATATATGCAGAGTTCAGTAAAGATATTCCTCTATAATTGCTGCAGTTGAGTTTGTCGCCTTTTTTATATAGTGGGATTATTATGGCTTTTTTTCCAATCATTTGGCAGTACTTCTGTTTTCCATACTTCGCTACAGATTTCATGAATGATCTTATGTATTTCCTCGCCTCCGTATTTAATTAATTCTGCTGGTATCCCGTCAGATCCTGGAGATTTCCAATCTTTTAGACTATTGATGGCTCTATTAGTTTCTTCTATACATAGGTCTTCCACTCTTGCATCAGCTGTATGACCAGCCCACTCTGGTATTGGTAACTCAGGTAGTTCACTGTTTAATAGTTCTTCAAAATATTCGCGCCATCTAGTTGTTTTCTCTTGGGGATCCATTAAAATTGTTTTATTATCCTTATCTCTAATAGCTTTCAAGCTTGGGTTAAATGTCTTAAATCTTTTGATCTTCTTGAAAAATTGTCTAATTTTTCCATGTGAGTAGTCTTGCTCTGTACTACGTAACACATCGTTCATATACGTTCTTTTTTCTTTTTGTATAATGCCTTTGCACTTTCTTCGCTCATGTTCAAATGTTTCTTTTGCCTCTTGCGTTTGGAGTCTGAGGTATTTTAGTCTTGCTTCGTTTCGTTTCTTTACTGCGTTCTTACATGTATTATTATACCATGGTTTTGTTTGATTTTTTGACTCTCCAATCGTGTTTTTGGCATCAGATGCAAAATCATTGGCTCCGTCAAACTGTCTCTCAATATTTCCTTTTCGTTATCTTCATCTTGAATCTTCTCAGCATGTTCAACACATTTCTCCCAGTCACTTTTTGATACCGAATCCAACGCCTCGTTTGTAAGTCTTTCGACGTCCACCATTTTAAAAGTGTTATTTTTTTTTGCCACTTCACTTTTGACTTGCGCCCATATGAGTTCGATAGGGTTATACTGGCAGTGATACGGTGGTAGCCGAATTACTTCATGGCCCATCAAACTCGCGATTTCGTCTAACTCGTACCTTTTAAACGACGTATTAACAATCTAAGTCGTTCACGCAATTCAGCTAATGTTTCTAGTGGTAAAAAATTAACGCCCTGATTTTTCAGTCAATTATGCACATCAGCTTTCCGAGCATTACATTTTGGGTAGTTGTTAATATACGTGGAATGATATGATGCGTTATTCATAATAATAACGCATGGTTCGGGAAGTAGCTTTAACATATCTACAAACCATACTTTAAAAACATCGGCGTTCATTGACGAATGATAGTCAATAGAATTTTTCGCTTGACATTTAAAAACTAATTTTGACCCGTATCGAGATGACCCAGCGTGTGTAATAATTAGACGACCTCCTTTACCGATTGGTACTTTTAACCCTTCTGTTCCTTCGTTATTTGGCCAAATATGAGATCGTGAATGATTCTGATTTACCCAGGTTTCATCTAGGTAAATCACTGGTCGACAATCTTTCATTTGTCGAAGTATACAAATGTTACGGAAAAATTTAGAACGTAAAGCAACAATATCATTTCGTTCCAAAAGCATTTTTCGACCATCATTACATTTTTTAAATGAAAAATTCAAGTTTTTTAATAACCTTCTGACTGACCTAACGGATCCCTCATAATTTGGCATTTTTTTTTTAAGTTCGTTTAAGATTAATAAAGCAGTTGGACCTCTATCGTAAAACGAATGTACCGTTCAACGAACTACGTCAGCATCAAAATCATCCATTTCTGTACATTTCTTTTGACGCTTATATAATTTTCGTGGTGATTTAAAAGATAGTCGTTCCTCAACATCCTGCTCTGTAGATTTTTTGGCTTCTACATATATACGCCTCAGCGTTATATATGAAACGCCACAAGCTTCAGCAGCGACTTTTTGGCTACTTTTGAAGAAGTCTGGTGTCAAATCTTTTTTCTCCGACAGCATTTTAAAATTATAAACATTATAAATTATTTTTTGCTCTGGCTATGAGTGTCACGATCTTTAAACGACATTATATATATAAAAAAACGTTTATCAAATAAAAATATTCACAATTTATAAAAACGTGGCACGCACAAAATATATGTTTACTACAGCACAGTGTTCAAACGACAGAACAGACAAAACATTGTACGACTGTACAACTGTGCCTGCAGTTCCCCTCCAATATTTAATGTCTATTTTTTTATAAGGGATATAAGGAATACAAAAGAATTGAAAGAACTACTGCTGGCCTACCCTAAAAAACCGGTTACCGCTCATTATTCGTGCCCGTGAATATACGGCAACGTGACGGTACAAAGTTGAGAACCAATGGCCACATGAGTAGGTACGAACAACGGGTCGCGGGTGCCAACGCTCATTTTTCGTGTCCCCGACTATATATTTTTATTTTAGTCATGACAGTTTTCAAATGTGTCAGACCACGCTGAATGCCGATATTAAGGACATGAGCAAAGCATGGGACATGTCTCCAATTATTTTTCTTTACAGCACCAACTATATTTGCAGCATTATCTGTGACAACTGCTGATATTTTATTTTCAATATTCCATGCTTCAACAGTAGTCATCAAAAACTTGGCAAGTTCAACTGACGTACTTTGCTCATTATAGTTGATGCAACCAATTAGTCTAGAATATAATTTAGTCTCAGAATTTTAAAAATGGACGGTCAAAGCTATATAATTTTGGTTGTTGAAGAATGTCCAACCATCTGTGGTCAAAGATACACACGCATCATGTAAGTCAGTTTTAACTTTAACAAGAACACTTTTGTACATTTGTATGAGCAAACTATTTGATATCGTTTTTCTAGAAGGTACAATGTAATTTGGTGCAAGCATCTTAATTAGATTACGGAATTCTGTTTCTTCTACCAATGAAAAATGATGAAAATGTTTGACGATAAATTTAGTGATCTGTAAGTGATCTCTATAGCTTTTGATAGTGGAATGTTATAATGTTAATTAATGTAATAGTATACATTTATTTATTTCTAAATCTAAAATATATCATCACCGATGATTCAAAATTGATTAATTTGTCATTTGATTATCATTATGTATGATAACTGATAAATGATAACTGATAAATGATAACTGAATGAATTAATTTAACTCAGTTTATTGTATTGGCGAGTTAAATGAATCATACGAACGATTCATTTGACCGAATCATTTTACTGAATCGATTCAAATGATTCGAATCATAATAATGATTCATTTTTCCCATCCCTATAGCGGTGATGTCTGATTAGACTGATATGCGATTAGGTATTAACAGATAGTCCCTACCATGACTAAGTAACTAGGAATGATCTTAGTTCCATGATACGCATATCGATGACGTCAGTCGGAAGGAATTCTTATCAATGTATCATTCCCAAAAACCAGCATATTTTAAATTTGTCTTGTCACTTGTCATTAAGTTGTCTTACGAGTTGTGAGTTGTGACAATCTTAAATGAATACAGTTTTTAAGAAAAACTGATACCGATAGGATTAAATTACAAAAGAAAATATATTAATTGTAGAAACAAATTGTTATTATGATATACATTTTTTCAGTTTATTTCTTTTGGTCTGTAACACTTTATCACGAGTTATTTAATTTAAATTATTTAGTCTTATAAATGTTCTTGTTCGAACTAAACATTGGGAATCAATATTTTGAGAATGTTTAATTGCTCAACAACATCATAACCACTTTGGTTATTACACCTAAATAAACATTTAAAAAATGTAATTGATCCAATTATTTAGAATTATTATTCAGTAAGTACCTGGAAGTTTGCACTATGATAATCATTAAAAATGTTTTCTAGGAGTCTTTTTTTCCTAACGTTTTTTGATTTCGATTCTACGTGCCAAAGCAAAGACATAACATGTCAAAAGATATGTTTGATCTCCTTCCTTACATTCCACCGATTTACCATGATTTTTTCCAAATCTTTCTGTAAGCAACTCAAACGATGAAGACATTGGCCCTTTACCATATGGTAATTACTAGGGTTAGGATGTTGTAGCATTTTGCATATTTTTTTAGTGAGTCCAAAAGATAGCTTAGTAAGATAAAAATCTGTTTCATATACTGGGAATTAAAAATGTGCTATTTTTATTTTGCATATTTTTGCATATTTTGAAGATTTTTTAAGTCATGATTATTTTAGCATTTTGGATTTTTAATGCATATTTTTGAGTTTATTTGTAAAAATTTTGGTTTTCAATCGCCGTAAATGTTCACCCAATGTTAAACGCGCGTGATATAGCGGACAAGAACAATTTTCATCTTATCTGTTTTCAGATATGCATTGCCAGATATGGCAAGATATTAATTGTTTGTGTTTATCGTAACTTGTCTTTATGTCTAAATAATCTATCGCTCATTGTTAGGACCGTTAGGTAACACTATACAAATTATGGCGTGACTGTGTGAGTGGAACATAAAATCGATAAGATAAATCGTATTTTATTGAACTAAATGTTTAAAATGTTTTTGTCATATTAGTACAACTGTGGTCTGTGGTTCGCGTATAACGAGTTAGTCGACCAACGCGTGTTAAAGTCTTGTTTATTTTTTCTATAAATTTTATAAATTTTATCAATATGCCTAAACTTCCAGCATCTAATTCTGCACGTTTAAAAATATACGTTTCCGAAAACGAGGGTGTTTTTTCTACCGATAACCAGATTCTTTTTTGTAAATTATGTGACCTACGAGTAAACTCGCAAAAAAGATTCACGGTAAATCAACATTTAAAAACCGCCAAACATTTACGCGCTGTAAATCGTTTAAAAACAAATGCGATTAAAACTAACCAAAATTTAGTGTCAAATGCAATTTGTGAAAAGCATTCAGTTTTTAACGAAGATCTGTGTAAAATGATGTTATCTGCAAATATTCCATTGAGCAAATTAAATAATAAATTTTTGTCTGAATTTTTAATAAAATATACTAACAAAGAAATCCCGAATGAATCAACATTAAGAAAAAATTACGTCACGGATATTTATAAAAAAAAAATCGGAAGTATTAAAAGGTACGTAAATAATAAAAATATCTGGATTTGCATTGATGAAACTACTGATGTAGAAGGTCGTTATGTGGCAAACGTTATCATTGGAACATTAGAAATTGATGCACCAGGCAAAACTTTTCTTTTTAATTCGGAAGTTCTTGATCAAACTAACCATAAAACAATTTGTAAATTATTTGATGAAACACTTTTTTTATTATGGCCAGAAGGAATAAAACGAGATAATGTATTGCTATTTGTTTCTGATGCAGCGCCGTACATGGTGAAAGCGGGAAAAGCATTGTCAGCTTTATACACAAAAATGATTCATATCACATGTCTCGCTCATGCAGTGCATAGAGTTTGCGAAGAAATTCGAAAAAATTTCCCAAAAATTGATCACTGATTTCAAATGGAAAAAAAATATTTTTAAAAGCACCTTCAAGGGTATTGATTTTTAAAAATAATGCTCCTGGAATACCATTACCTCCTCAACCTATAATTACCAGATGGGGTACATGGTTAGAAGCTGCGACATATTACTGTGACAATTACAAAGCATTTTGTGAAGTTATATATATGTTAAATGAAGAAGATGCAGTATCCATTGAACACGTAAAAAAACTTATTCAAGAACCAACATTAGAAGGTAATTTAATTTTTATAAAAACTCATTTTAGTTTTATCCCAAACAAAATTACGTTTTTGGAAAAACAAGACGTCTTATTGGCCGATTCTATTTCGTCTTTTGAAGAAATTGTAAAAAAAATATCTGAGACACCTGGGAGTATAGGAAAATTAATCAATAATAAATTAAACACAATTCTCAAGAAAAATACTGCATATGGATTATTGAAAAATATAAAAGATATTATTTCCGGTACACGTGAATCAATTCCCAATATGGACCAAAATATAACAGTGACAGATATTCCATATTTCAAGTATGCTCCCGTGTCTTCAGTGGACGTCGAAAGAAGTTTTTCGACGTATAAAACTGTTTTAGCTGACAATCGACGAAGATTTACCTTCGAAAACTTGAAAAAGACGTTGATTATCCAATGCAATTCACATTTTAATGGTAAGTCAATTGAAAAAATTAATTTTAAAATAAAATAAATATCTAAAGTAAATAATTTATTCAATTTTGTTACAGAAAATGAATGAAATGTTTTTTCTTCAATTTTTTATTCATCGACATTTTTAAGATTGAATTCAATTTAATTTGGTTGGTAAGTCAGTTAAATTAAAAATGATGTTTTAAACGTTGTAAATATATTTTTTATTTTGTTCTGTTACAGAAAAAGAACAAAATCGACTATCAAAACCATCAAAAATTTAATATATATAAATACTATTTTATTATTTTACTTATAATTTAAATATTTGGCACTTTAAAATTTTTTTAACCTCTAATTTTTTGAATAAACGTTTTTACATAATTTTTTTTTATAAATGCATATACCAACTTTTTTTGGAGCATATTTAAGTAATTTTTACAACATATCAGCATATTTTTTAGGGAATATTTAATAGTTTTTTAGAGCATATAAATCCTAACCCTAGTAATTACATTGAATACATTGAACCTGAACCTGAAGATTAATAAAATTAAAATAAAAATAAGAAAAAATTATTTTGTAATATTTGCATTTTTCTTTTTACAGTAAAAAAATAAAATACTTACTACCCCAATTTTTTTTTCTCTAAACAAGCCTCATACACTTAACAAATGTTTGGTTCGAGCCTCCATGTAATAATTTAATTTGGGAATTTATTTTAGAATTCGTAATTAAGCCTTTTGTTTCTCTAATTAAGAAAATGCAACTTACACCACTATGGCTTTAACCCACTCATATATTTATGATTTCTTATGTAAAAATTAAAAATGTAATAATATGTACCTTTTATATTAATGTATAAAAACATTTTAATTAATTTATAAACTCTTTGTTTTTTATTTTAGCAGTCCGTTCAATAAAAAATTTTCAGACATTCCAAATATGAAGAAGAAAAACCGTTAAAAAATTGGATGGCTCAAGCTGCACAGAGAGAAAAACTTTAAAAAACAAAAAAATTATAAAAATGAATAGGCTATTAATTTAAAAAAAAAAATAAATCCATGGAATCCATTTAATTTATTAATTTTTATTAATAATTTAATAAGTCTTAACAATATTAAAAATCCAAAATAGTCATATTATTATTGGCACTTCCGAGTATACCTTTCAAGAGGCTGAACAAGTTTTCTAACCCATCTTGGTTCAGTTTTATAGTTAAAATATAACAGCCCATACGTTTCGTCTATGTCAATAAATACATTTTTCAAAGAAGTATTACTAACAATTATTCCTAGATAATTAATATTAATCTAAATTGAACATAACACAATTACTTGCTTCTTTCCAGTTAAATGAATCTATATGTTTTTTTTCTCCACAAAAAATATGGATTTAGCTACAGTATTTGACAGTAATTGGGCAGCATGTTTTACTCTTATTCGACCTGTACCTTCTATTGTCGAGTCAGTAAGTTCATAAGCCAATTTATAATCGTGTCCTGAACTTAATTGTAAAAGAGTATCAAAAATATTTTTCCCAACAAATCCGCTGAAAAAAATACGATTAATAATTAATCATTTTTTTTTTATAGAATAGTTATCAACTGATTAAGTATAAGCCTTCTAATCAATTTGAGCAGATGTGGCACAACAGCAAACACGTGAACAGGATGTAAAAGAGAATTTTGGTGTATTGTCACAATTTAAGATTTCCACAATGCCATATTGGTAGGACCCATGTTTGAAATATAGAAGCATATTGACAGGAGAGTAAACACAGGAATGCATCTTATGCGTATTGCGCAAAGCGTAATTTATTCTCCACTATCGTGTATTCATGTTTGGCTGTTATCAATATATTATCAAATCACTATAATACGATAATATAATTATAAAAATCATCAATCAAATTATTCAAAATTTAAACATGCTTTACTAATAATATCTTTTGATATTTGTTATATAAATAATATAATACAATAATAACACTTTAATTATTATTATTATATTTTATTATTTATATAACACGTAATAATTACAATAATATTTCTACAATAAAATAGGTTTGTAAGACGAAGACGACTCAACCAGTTTAGAAAATTATTAACTTTTCAAATGTATCTGGTATATATAATGAATTATTTGGCTAAAATATGCCGTAAATCATTTTTAATAATATACAATTTATGGTAGTATACAAATATCAAAAGATATTATGAGTAAAGCATGTTTAAATTTTGAATAATTTGATTAATGATTCC
Source organism: Metopolophium dirhodum (assembly GCF_019925205.1). Taxonomy (NCBI): domain Eukaryota; kingdom Metazoa; phylum Arthropoda; class Insecta; order Hemiptera; family Aphididae; genus Metopolophium; species Metopolophium dirhodum. Next base: position 90,709,033 of record NC_083560.1, on the reverse strand, counting down.
TATAATTATATTATTGTATTATAGTGATTTGATAATACATTGATATCAACCACGGACTAAGATACAATGGTCTGAAAACGACATGGTCGGTGGTGGTCGGGGGACGGCCACGAAAAGGTGTCTCTTACCTGATAAGAATACTGTTCTTGAAGTTTTCAGCGCTACCGGTGGTTTTATTTGGCTACACAATTTGTATCTTAGTCAGTGTTCAATGCAGAGGGTGCTGTGAACTCCAGGAACTCGGGCGACCCCCCGCACTTTGCCGCTGTCTTCGTACAGGAAGCTATTTGGAATCCTAGACACCCGGACCACAGTAATAGGACTAAGATTCAAAAATGTTGGTCCAACATTGGAAAGGATCTTGACATGAATGGTAATTTAATTAATTAATATTATATATTTTGATATGTTAGCTAATATAGTATAATAGTATAATATAGTATATTAGCTAATAAGTATACTGAGACTCTTCACTAGAGCACAAGTATTGCATTACTTTGGGGTGACATATAATTTTAAAGAAATTAGAGCTGCAAAATTAGATGAATATTGACAACAAATGACAATAATTACTGTTATGCGTCTATTGTAGGTACTTATTTTATAAAAAAAACAGGATTTCTCAGATCGAATGTTATGAAACTGAAAAGTGTTATAAATTATAATATTATAGGTACTATTTAAAATCTGGTCATAATTATAATAAACAACCACAATGTAAAAATAAATTATTGCTATGGTTATTTTTAATCTTTTCATATTGATCACGTATTATCGGGTATTTGACTTTTTTTTATACAGTAGTTATTTTTATACAGCATTATACGAGACTATACTAGTACTAGAAACTAGTGATCTATATTATAGGTAGGTACTGTAAGAATAAAAATATAACTAATATGATAAACAAAATTAACTTGAAAATATTTTTCTTATAATTATTGTTTTTTGACAAAGAACCTTATTTAATTTCAATATTAATACAAAATGTATATATTAAAATTACAAAATAAATTATAGTAGTAAATTATAGTAATATAGGTAATGAAATATTTAAAAGAAGTTTCACTCATGCGACAATACTCAAAAAACTTGACTGGATGATTTTTTAATTTGCTGAAAAGCGTATGAAATTCCCCTTCAGATAGCCTATGTTTATTTATTTCTTGAACCCATAAACGGTTCTTAACCAAATTTACTTTAACATCAATTAAAGCAGCACTTTCAGCCAGCAACATTTTTCTGGACGTCATCTTGGTCGAGGATCGAAAAAACAAATGAAAAATACATGAACACGCGCGACTAAAAATGCAGAAACGCATGTAAAATCGCTAAAGTGTCCCCATCAAAATCGCTAGAGGACATTGCGCGGGTAAAATCGCAGAAACGCTCGAAACACAGAATTGCAGAATCGCTCCCAGTGGGGCCGCAGCTTTAGACCGTGATATCAGCCAAACATGAATACATGATAGTGGAGAATAAATTACACGAGCGTCTAGAGACAGCCATAGATAATATAAGAATGCATAGGACATGCCTATACCAGTTCCATATGGGGCTGTGTGCTTTTTTGGAGAAGAGAGAACGTAAAGAGAGAAAGATGATATGGGGCTTTTTAAGGTTATGTGCAAAACTATTTTATTTAATAATAATGATAACATGATAGTCAGTTATATTTAGATATTTGTCAGTTTGTATTTTGATTGTTGTGCCGTTTGTGCCAGGAAAATTACTCTAAACTTTTTTAAATATTTATTATTATTTATCAATTATCATATCAATATTTGCCCCATATAACCTTAAAAAAAGTATCACTAAAGTTTCATGTGATAAGTTCTTATGTCCTATCCATTCTTATATTATATATGGAGACAGCCCTCTTGGAGCAGTTTCTCTTATCACAAACGGTTATCCTTCTCCAAATTCATCATTCACTATTGAAAATTTTTCACAATTGAAGTTAAATTAAAATTGTATTGATTGGTACCATGTGTAGAATCAATACACAATTTCCCATTACTAAATTTATGCGAAACAGCTTTTTGAGTTTCAGTGTGTATAATTAACATAAAATCATTTAAGTCTAATGGTGGATAATCTGTTCCTTGTGTTTTATAAAAAACAATTGGATTCGAAAAACTTTCGGCAAGTTGTTTTACTTGAAGGTCCACACTTAGAGCATCAATATCATGTAATTTATACTTGTAAAGTAATCCAAACTTCGTGGAAATGTTGTAAACATGTTTCCTAGTAATGATGTTTTTTTTTCAATTTTGTTATCAAAATTGTCACTGATTTGATCAATAATTACATTAGAAAGTACTCCATTTTTAATTTTAATTTTTTACACTTTGTTATAATATCCCGTACCTATTTTACACGATCCAGTAATTTTTAAGGAACGTTTTCCCATACTTTTACTATGAAATACTCCAGAGCGATGACAATAATACTTCTTTGTAGCTACAGTTTTATTTTTATTAAATTTTACTCCTCTGTGTTGAACAAATCTAGTTGAAGAGCTTATTTCTTCCCTCTCCCTCTCCAATCATTAAATTCTACAATTAATTAACAAAATATTTATACATACTAACACGTTCACTGTCCATGTGTTAAATTAAATCAAAACTGATCAGTCCTTTGACCCATATGTGGGTCACGTCAAACCTATTTCAAGTGGTAAACGGTCACTTTGTACGGTCCATTGTTCAAAATGTATAACGCGGACACTTTGTACGGTCGGGTAAAAATGTACATTGCAGAACGCGGACACTTTGTACTATTATATACATAAAGTATATATATATATTATAAATATAGATTTTTTAATTTATGACAATGGAAATGAGCATAGAATTTTAATTTTCGCTGCAAATGGAGGTCTTTCTTTTTTATCTTCATCAAATATGTGGTTCATGGATGGCACATTTAAATGTTCCAGTATATTCGCTCAATTATACATTATACGAGCAGAATTTGAAGGAAATGTTAGGACGTGTGTTTATGCTTTTCTTCCAGATAAATTAGAAAATACGTATCATGAAATGTTGTTAAATCTCATTATAAAATCTGTACGAAACGCAACTCTCCTTAAACCTGAGCGAATTATTATAGATTTTGAATTAGGTGTAATAAACGTAATAAATCGAGTTTTTAATGACGTCCAGATTCAAGGTTGCTTTTCTCATTTATGCCAGTCTGTATGACGACCAATTCAGCAACTTGGATTAGCAAAATTGTATAAAGAAAATGAACGGATTTCCAAAGAATGTAGAGTGATGACTTCATTGGCGTTTTTACCTATTGACGACATTTTGGTCGAAATTAGTCATATGTATACAACATTTTCTCAAGAATTACTACCTCTTATTTCATACTTTGATAGAACTTATATTAGTGTTAATAACAATAACGCACGGTACCCTCCTTCTATTTGGAATGTAAGGCGTCAAACTATGTCTAATTCTCATCGAACTAATAATTTTAGTGAAGGGTGGAATAGTTCGTTCAATAAATTAGTAGGAACAACAAATCCAAGTTTTTGGACGGTTTTGCGAGCAATACAATTGGATGAATGTGGCAATAGACTTCATAAGAGACAAAAATCCTATACTGCTGGCAATAATAAACTATTACATTTATGTAACAAACATCAAAAAAAGGAAATAACAAATATGGAATTTTTAAATTCCATATATTATACATGTAGTTTTTAAAGATTTTTTTAAATATTAAAGAATGGAAATTTTATATTTTATAGATCGTTAATTTTGACGAATTATTTCCATATTATAGGTACTATGCATGTAGTTTTATTTTTTTTAGTTCTAATTTTTTTCGTTATTATATTTTATTTGTCATTATGACATATTTATATTGTACACATTTTTAATTTGCTTTAAACTAATATCTATTATTATAATACAATTAAGATTTATAATAATATTATTGATTGTCTGATTATTTTGATCATTATTAATATACGATGAAACAATTTACTTTTTATTTTTAGTTTTTCTATTTTAATAATTTACATTATAATTTATAATATTATATATACTTACTACTTAGGTATATAACTTATATTTATAATATATATACTTTATGTATATAATAGTACAAAGTGTCCGCGTTCTGCAATGTACCTTTTTACCCGACCGTACAAAGTGTCCGCGTTTCGCACTTTTAATACTCGACCGTACAAAGTGACCTAGAACCATTTCAAGTCCATGACCCATATGTGGTTCATTTCATAAATTTATTTCCCTGTAGATTTATTTGAATGGACTACATGCTATTAAATTCATAATAACACAGTTGGACTGGGGAGATGATTAGCTTTCTAATGATATATAGTTTTAATATGTTTGTAATTGTTATAAGCTAATAAAAATACATGCATAAAATGTATAAATTATTTATTGTATATTATATTTCATTATATTTTATTCGTAAAACGAATTGCTTTTGTTGTAGAATATTAAACAATAAGCATGACCACATACTTTACAATGTGTGTTAACTTTTTTTGCTTTTTTTGCTTTTTTTCCAGCTTCTTCTGCACTCAACTGTCCATCTTCACGAAGACTTGAATAGCACCCATGACATATTTTTCTTTGTATTTTTCCATTTTGTCTATCAAACTGTTCAAGAAATTGCAGAAAATTTTTTGAATGTTCACAGATTCTGATTTGTCTGTAACCTCTGTACACAAAATACTTCTAGACAGTGATTCGGTAAATGAAAGTAAAGTTATTTTTTTGTTTACTCGTTTGTTGAAAATAATCATACTATTTACTACTGTTATCCCAAATAGTAATTCCATAGAAACTTTTTTGTACCAAACAAGAGATTTTCGTTGTGGATTATAATAACTGCTTAGTTGATTTGAAACATCGATTCCCTGTTTTGTGTTATTGTAATCCAAAATCATTTTTAGTTTTGTTATTGTATTTCTTTTTCTATCTGTTTTTCCTGTATTTTGAAATTGATCTCCATGGCACGTAGATAACATCAAAATATCTATTTTGTAATGCCATTTTAAAATTGTAATAAATTCTTTTTTGTCTTGCTATAAACTGCCCTATTTTCAATTTTTTTTCTTTTACTTCTACTGGAAACCATTTTCGATTTTTTCTTAAAGTATCACACAAATCAGTTTTTTGACCATAAAGATATTCAGCAAGTGGAACACTCGTATAAAAATTGTCTGTTATTATCAAACGGCCTTCATCAAGTAAACTATCAGCTAAATTTACCACAACTGTTCCCGGCTTATCCAGAATTCCCAAAGTAGGTCCTGTACCACAATAAATACTGATGTAAAACCCATGTAAAACCTTCAGGTGTACACAATTTGTACATTTTGATTCCTATATTTATGGGATTTTGACGGGTTATATTGACGAAATAAAAGTCTTCCTCTAAAAACTATCATATATTCGTCAACAACTAATGTGTCTCCTGGAGTGTATGACTAATATTAATTGAACTAACTAATAAAGTAACAACCAAAATAATGTTTAACTATATATTATAAAATATATATTTTATTACATTCTGCCCCCCCTGTCAGCATGGTCTGCGCACGCTTATGATATGTTATATATATTACAAATAGTAACATTAATGAGAATACTAATAATCCTATCGTTAAATACAACAAATAGTTGCGTTTATCGTTTATCATGTCCTGTCCCGATTGTTTTTCTACTTCACTATCTATCATGTTTTGTACCCCGTCAAGCGAATGTGCTATTTCGTGAATTTGTTCTAATTTATGATTATCTTCCTTAATACTAACCTAGGTAGGTTTATATCTTTTATTTTATTAGGAATACTAAATTTTTCTGATCCTATTTGTGGAATAAAATTTACGTAGTATTTAGATTTTATATACAGCGTCGGATTCAAAGTTATATTATTTCCGTATGCCCTACAATCTAGAGTTAGGGTAATCAACCCTTGATTTTTATTTTTTGTATATATGGTCCCGTATTCCTTCGACATGCAATAGTTAATGTTTCGCCTTTAGTCGTATATATCCATGTATTTGCGTACCTTAATTTATAAAAATATCTTTCGATAAAATTAATACTCCTGCTTCACATGTTTCTGGTAATATATCTGGGTTTTTAAATAATGAAATTTCGCATGGGTTTCTAGTATTTGAATGAACAACAGGTGAAAATTCTGGATATATCGTGAAAATTTCTGTTTCTGTGCAATGCAATAGTTGCGTTTCAGTAAAAGTCGTATATTGTTCACGATTTTTCGTAATTCCTACATATTGGATTTCTGGTTTAAGAATAATACTGTGATTTTTATCCAATACTCCGTTTATAATATTGTTTCTACAGGTTGAGGTATTGGTAATATCCTATATAATGTTAGTTCTAACTCTGTTACCAGTGGTATTTTAATTACAAAAACTATCCGATTTTCACTATAGAATACCGCCATCTTAGTAATTTTACTTAATTCGTATATTTCGTTTGGGTTAGTGCCCATATGTAAATTCAAATTAATCGGTAAATTTAATTTAATTTGTGTCAAATGATTTGCTAACTCCCGTGGTGTCATTAAGCTAGGGTGCAATACTTCCGTCCTTGCTGCCGTAATTACCAAATTTATTGTTGTTGTTTCATAAGAGTATTGTGCAATTAATGCTGTAAATATACCGTGTATTCTATTAGACAAAATTAACGTTTCAAGTGTATTCGTTTTATTCACTAGTTCTCCGATTTTTGCTAAAATAGTTCCTTGTTTATCTACCTCATATAATTTATTCATTTCCCCTGATGTCGAACTTATACCTTTCACTGCAGATTTAACTACCGTGGTCTGATCTTTAAGTACATGTAACATGCGTTCGTTAGTTTTTTCTATTTTATTTATTTCTTCTATTGATTCCCTCGCACAATCATCATCGCATACTCCGAACAATGTTTTCATTGCTGTCCCTACAAAATTAATTAATCCCCGTTTTTTCCTATTTATATCTGTGGTTGTTTCTCCTACATGTTCTGGATATCTACCTATCGATTCGTACATTTTCTCCCGTTGGACCGAAATTTCTTGGAACATAATCTTAAAAATATTAACAAGCCTTGAGCATATTTCGAATGCCGACATATTAGCTTTACAAATGTTAGACATTATATTTATTTCTGCGTACAGTTTATCGTGCCTACTATCGTAATTTTGTAATGACAAATAAGTGATTAATTGCCATGTACATAAATTGTTAAAGGGTGTGTGTCTTTAATATGTGCTTGAACGCCATTAAATTTTCCCGACATAGAGGCCGCCCCATCATACCCCTGACCACGTAAGTATGTTGTATCTATGCCAAAATGTTGTAGATTATCAATTATTAATTTCGCCAATCCTTTCTCTGTCATGTCAACAGCAGGAACAAATTGCAAAATATCTTCATGAAGTTCAAGGGTGCTTAATTCAACATATCTGACACACAAAGATACCTGTTCTATACCCATCAGCCATCTGACACATCAGCCGTTTCGTCAGCAAGAACAGTAAAACATTTTGCTTCATTTACTCTTGAAACTATTTTGTTCAATAACAGTTTGTTACAGGAATCGATTATTTCATTTTGGCTAGTAGAACTTGAGTACTTAATGGTACCAGAACTTTCAAGATATGATCTCATTTCACTATCACCTTGGGCCCTATAGCGAAGAATTGCCCTAAAATTACCATCATTATTTTGTTTGTCATCTGAGCATGCTTTGAAAATGTTCCCAGAGTCACGATGCCCTCGTAGTGCCATATTTTGTCGACCACACAAAATAATTGCCTCAATAACAGGAATGATATTTTTACGATTTTGTATTATTTCTTTTTTCCTTCCAATATCAATTTATTTGTCTACTGATAAAGTGGGATTTTTAATAATATTTAAAAAGTTTTCTGAATCTAATATACATTTTTTATGGTATTCTAGTTGCGAGTGATTTTTGAAATATTCTAATGCATGTCTCCAGTTGTCATAATTTTTTGTAACTAATGATCCTAATTTTTGATTATTAATTCCAGCATAATTTGTTGAAAAAGCTACACAAAATTTACAATACGCTCCATTGTCTACATCAGAATACACTAACCAAGGAAAGCTAGCAAACCATTTATATTGAAACTTCAAGTGCCTAGCAGTTTTATCTTTTCCAACAAAAAATATTTTCACAGGAAAATTATAATTTACATCGGGAATCCAAATTGCATTTAGTATATCAATTATTTCATTTTGAGTTAATACTCTTTTGACGTAATTGAAAATATCGTGTCTATTTATATGGGACGTGGACGACGTAGGGATATCGGTGTCTGATGCTGAAACTACTAAATCTGTGTTATTTTGTATATTGTCAACTTTTTGAGGTTTGAAAAAATACTGAATATTGGGTTTCTTTTTAGAAGTCATAATTGTGATCTATTTAGAATAATATATAAAATACTAACATTAATACTAATATTAATATTATGTATAGGTAGGTACCTAGTGTATACATAATAATATTATCATTTTAATATTTTTATTTTACACGTTACATCAAACAATAACATTTGTAAATTAAATTTGAAATTATAAATTTGCAATTACCTTACGTCCTTACTGTCTTGTTAAGTGTTTCGTTGTTCATGTAGTGAATTAAGCAGAATGCCTACTATAATCAGGGTTATCTTCTATACCGTGCTATAATGTCAATAACAGTCGGCGTACCTACTAATATAATCATATATTATTATGTTACGTCGTTATCATCGTCGGACTCGTTTTCGTCGTAATTGTCGTCGTCGGACGGCGACGACGCGACAAAAATAACCAAAAGTTAAACCAAAGTAAAAACCCATAATATAAAATTGATATTCTCTTTATTGGTACCTACGTACCAAGTTATTAATGACTTTTTAAATTTTTTTCTGGGGGGGGGGTCGAGACCCGGGACCCCCCCCGTAAATACGCCACTGCTTAAACCCATAACTAAACGTTTAAATTGATAATGACCTTGTCCCATGGAAAAAGCCAGTGGCGGATTTGAGGGGGGGGTTGGCGACGTGGCGATTACCCCCCCCCCACAATGGGCTTTTTTTTACTTGAATTATATGTGTCTTAAATCTGACTATACCTAACATATAATCGAACAAGCCACGTGTCGTGTATGTCGTTGTAATTACCACAACAAAATTACCACCAGCCAGTATCGAACCTAACATGTATGCATACAAAGCCTAACGCGTTCCCCACTGCGCCACGACACTCGGGCATGTATAATAGTATTGTTCGGTAGTTACGTAAGCAACACCAACACTGCGATAAGCAAATGCCGCCTTCCCGCTACTCTCGGTAACCGGATCAGTTCGTGCCCGCACCTAGCCGTTGCCAGTGTCACGCGACGTGAATGTTGTCGTTTGTTTTGTTGCTTTTATCCCATGCTTTTTATTGTGCGTTGTGTCTCGTAAAACCCATCACCGTCGAAGTCACAGTCCTACACATCCCCGTCGAAGTCACCGTCCTATCCATCACCGTCGTTAAGCCACCGTCACCGAGGTCAACGCGTCACCAACTGCATTGTCTGCGTACGTCTTTGTTCTAAAATTGTATTATACTTTTGTTGTGTTATTTTTATTCGTCATCCCCGACGAATTCCCCAGATTGGCCAGTCCCCGTGTACCCCTTTCTCGTACCTAAATTTTTTTGTTTTGAATTTTTACAAATAGTAGTCCGCCGCTCACGGCAAAATCAAAAATACAGTTGATACCATTTATTTAAACCATACAGTCCACTAACCTAAACTGAGCTAACATTTGGTCCCTCGGGCCGGATATAAAAAAAAATTACTATTTAATATTCTAAGTGATTTGAATCATTGTTGGATTTTAGACATTTAATCGTTAGTTGTATGATCATTGAATTAGACCATTACGTAATAATTATAATATGACAATTGTAAGTGTCTACTGGGTATTATGATCGATTTGTACTTTGTACTCATTAGGCTCTAATTCTGTTACCGCTGCTATCGCTAGGCGCTAAGCGGTCTGCGCGAATCTTCACTCCCCGTACCGCGAGAGCAACGTGGATCCGCACTACCTGTACGTAATTATAAACGGTGCACAATACTATTGGTAAAAAAAAAAAAAACTAGGTCACGTATTTATACACGTACAATTTATCGTTGCAATTTCTTATACACATACAATATTCAACAATGGGCGTTTATGAAGAAGCAAAAGCTCGCATATCAAACTTGACAAATAGAACTCGTCGTGTGTATGATGTAGGGGAGGCAATCAAAGGAGATTCGAACGATACGAAGGCAAAAATTAAATTTAAGATAATGTACGCAACTCTTAAAAAGTTATCTGAAGATTTTGAAACGCAGCTGTCGACAATTATTCGATATCAGTGCAAAGGAGCAGCAGAGCCGGACGACAACGGGGAAACAGAAAAATGGCAAGCTGAGTTTGAAGAGTTGTATGTAGGCTGTAAAATTCTTGCAGATGATTATCTACCCGAGGCTGTGGTTGAGTCAACGTTAAATAGAACTTTTTTCGAACAAAAACCACCAAATTCTACAAATACCTATTTTCCAGTAGAAAAATTGTCTGTTCCGATATTTAGGGGAAGTTCACTAGAGTACACAAGTTTTTGAAACATGTTCGATATTCTGGTACACGAAAGTAATATGTCACCGGTACTTAAATTTGGATATCTGAAATCCAGATTGGAAGGAGAACCCTTAAAACTAATCGGAAATCTGATGTTGACGGCCAGTAATTATGAGCTAGCCTTATCGCAGCTAAATGCAAGGTATTCAAACCGTCGTATCATCGCCGAGAGTCACCTTGACGAGTTGTCTAAAACACCTAATGCATCGCACGATGATGGAGGTTCAATAAAAACACTATTGAACACCATCAATGAGTCCACCGGAGCATTATGAAACTTATCATATGCCGTAGAACAGTGGGATCCAATTCTGTTATATTTGTTACAAAAGAAGTTGGACCAAAATCTCAGGACACAGTTCGAATTGTTAGTAGACACTACTGAAGATCCAACGGTATTAGAGTTTGTCACGTTCCTCACCAAGTACAGTAAATCAGCTACTGTATGCCAAGCCAACGACAAACCTGCCACGAGCAGAGGAAGCAAGTTATCAAAAACCACCGCTTTATTCGGTGATTGCACAGAACAACGACACACCTTTGCACCGAAGAGAGCTAGCACTAATCAACCAGAGAAGAGGACGTACACGTGTCAAGTATGCAATAGTCATCCAGGACATTTATTAATACACTGTCCATTATACAGAGAAAAGTCACCAACCGAACGTTATCAAATAATTAAAGATCTCAAACGTTGTTTTAACTGCTGACTTGGAATGCGAACGAATATATCAATCAACCACAACGTGCCAATCGGATGGTCGTTATATAGTGCACTTACCATTTCAGCAAGACCCACCACTTCTCGGGAAATCGAAAGACGTGGCATTGCGTCAGTTAGAACAGCTGGAAAATCGATTCAAACAGTTTCCTGAGCTCCGTGACGAGTACCACAACGCGATAAAAGACTATCTGGACTTGTTTCAAATAAAAGTGCCATCAGTTGATGAACAGACGGGTGCGTATTATATTCCCCATCAGGCAGTGCTGCGTCCGGAGAGTACAACTACGAAAATGCGTGTTGTTTTTGACGCTTCAGCAAAGTCTTCTTCAGGACTATCTTTAAACGATAACCTTTGGTGTGGAGAAAAACTACAACAGGAATTACCGAGCATAGTTCTACGTTTCAGACTACATCCCGTTGTATTTACTGCTGACGTAAGGCAAATGTACCAACGTTTACTATACCGTTTCACGCAAAATGAGCCGATTCAGGAGTACGAAATGAATACGGTGATGTTTGGTCAGAAATCCTCACCGTTCCTAGCCATACGGACTCTACATAAGTTGGTAGAGGATGAAGCCGCTAACATGCCCACCGTGCGAGAGATTGTACAGCATGACTTGTATGTGGATTATGTGGCGACAGGAGCAGAAACCGAAGAACTGGCAATGGAACTTCAAAAAAATCTCGTGGAAAGTTTTCGCAAAAGGCCAATTCGAATTCAGGAATTTTGGGCCTAACGATCTAGCTACAGTAGGGTGGTCCCTAGATGAAGACAATTTTTTTTCAATTTTTGATTGGGCTACCATCAAAAATTGTTTAAAACTACAAAAAAATGTATTTTGTAAAGTTTCGTAGTAATTGTTCAACCCTAAGGTGTGCCTCAAGAGGGTTAAAGTTCAATGAAGGGTGGATTTTCTGATTTTTGTAATTTTAGCGTTAAATATTTAAGATAGGCCAAAAAGTATAAGAACCAAATATTTTTTAAATTTAATATACTATAATAAATATCACTTGTACTTTTTTCATGTAACTACTCATTCACCTACAAAATAATAAAAACTAATTTTTAGCATATTTTATATGTTCAGTTTGTATATAATAATATACTTTATACTAAGAAAATTAACAACAAAACTTCATAAACAATTTTCTAGTAGCTATTAAATTCTCCACTGTTAACATTGTTAAATCTGTAGTGATCCCTCACTGCTCGCTTATATTTTGAGTTCGTCGACGTTGATGGTTAATGTAGGAGAGAAGGTTGGAGAGAGACAAGTTGTATAAGTTATTTATAGTACTTTATTGTTAAGACAAAAAAATAATAATTAAACATTTATAAAGAAATTAGATAAATTTGAGGACAGAGCGAAAAGCATCTGCCCGAGAAGTTAGTGACTGCGTAGTGCAGACTCTGTACTAAATCCTAATTTGCTATAGACTCTATCTTATATTTATATAAAATCTATATGTATAAAAAAATGTACACGGTAGAGCCCAGGAGGTGGATATCCGAAAGGGAACCGGAGCTGGACGTTGTTATTGCAAAACAACCCGAATGTACGATTGGCACTCTTCTTTATTGGCACTTAAATTATTTTTTTTTTTTTTTTTTTATTGGGTAACCCGCGGCAACATAGGCCATTGGGTGTGGGGAGGGCACTGTAGGTTTTATATTGGGTAGGTTTGGTAGGTTTTATATTGGGAAGGTTGGTACACGTGTGTGTTGTGTTTGGCAGAATTTCTAATGGGGCACCCGTAGGTTTCTGCCATGCCCCGGGGTGGGGGGATGGCGGCACTTGTTCTCCGGACACCGTGACTTGCACGGAGAAAAATGCCGCCCAGTGGTCGAGGATCGAACTCGGACCGGCTGTGCCGAATCCGTCGCGTTAGACCACTCGGCCACCTCGTCCCCCACTTAAATTATTATAGGTTTGTTTTGCAGATATTTGATGTCGAAGTTTTAATTACGTCGTAAAACTCTAGGTACGTACATGTACGCGATTCTTGGAATCGAATAGTTGAAAGTTAATCTCCTTGTTGTTGTTGTCCTACCGCGGAAAGGTACTTAATATATTCGTAGAAACGCAGGTTTACTACATTCCTCCCCTCGAAGATGGAAGTCCCCGACTTCCACTAATTCAAGAATGTTCGCAGTGTTGGGTAGCCGGTAGGGCTGTTTCTTGGCGCGAGTGGAAACTCGACCATGTCGACTCCTCTTAATGACATCACTGGGTTTGCATTAAGTTCCTCTGTTTCTTCCTGTGACTGTGCTACTTCCGTGTGGTTTGTTACTGTTTTTGTTTTAACCATATTTATTATTAATATGATTACTGCCATAAAAATACTAATTGTTATTACATATAGTATATAATCGTTACGTTCCTGTGTGTTTTGTAGCTTGTCGATTTTATTGTCGACTTTTTGTTGTTTTTCTAATTGCTTGTTCGAACCTGACACTTTATGTAGGTCCTCCATGTTATTTGTTTTAACATGGTAGTTTTCCATTAAGTTGTCGTTGTCGGTGAACAATATACTTACTAGGTTTTATATAAAAACAATCGTTTCCGGTGCACACTGGCACAGGTATTAAATTATACAAACTAAAATCATTTTGATAAATTAAAGGTAAAGAAATTATAAACACTAAGTTGTCATTTGCATAGTATATAGTAATGTCTGAGAGCTTTATCAATTCGTAAATATTTTGTATGTCTAAATCAGTTGGTAAATCGGTGCCCCCAGGTAATGATACTTTAACGTCTTTAACGTGTTCTAATAACTCTTTTGGAGATATTAAACTTGGATGAATAATTCCCATTTTAGCTTGTTGTATTACCTCTAATAGTGTGTTTGTTTCTTCTATCTGTTTTGTAATTAATAAATTAACGTGTATAAAATGTTTTGTCAAATAATTTTTTATTTGTTGTTCCCTTGTACTGTTTGTCGTTTCGTTCACCATTAATGTTAAAGGTACCGAAGATATAATGTTGTGTGACACTATATTATTCTGTAGTTGTACTACTTTAATTTGTTCTTTTATTAGTTTAGATTGCGAAGTGCTTTGGCTTTTTGCTATATTAAAATTAAATTTTTGTATGCATTCTAAATTGCATATTCCGTATATTAATTTAGCTGCTTTTGTAACGAGTTTAGTTAAAGCATTACGTTTAGTAATTATGTGACCAATAGAATCTAAGACTTGTGTCTTTTTATTGTGTAAATTGTCAACTATAGCGGTGGCTGTTTTAAGTAAGTTGTTACAATTAAAGTTATTGGTAACTGGGTCGTGCATGTATGCAACACACAATTCGTTCGTTTTATCTATTACTTCGTTTATGTATTCGAATTCTTCGTTATATTTAGTAAGATTAATGTATGCAGTAAGATCCCATTGAGATGTTATGAGTTTCAAAGGTCCCCTGTTTTCGTAGTATAGACCAGAATGTTGTTTTAATGGTTCGTCAGCGTATCGAAAAGTTCCTGACGTGAATGGTATGATAAGTAGTATAAGTCTGAAAACCGTTTCAGCTTATTAGTTAAAATATAATTTTAAAATAAAATTCAGCTTAATAGTATTTAATATACCCGCTCCATTTCTTAGAAACTATTAATAAGAATTACTATAAATGATAAAAAATAAAAAAAATAAAATAAGAATTAAAAAAAAAATTATAGTTTTATGATACTAGTTATATATTTATTCAGTATCGTCGTCGTCATAATAGCGTTTAACGTTATTTTTATGAATACGGTATTCGCGACGGCCTTTTTGAATCGTTATATTTTCATTATCATGTACTAATAGTATCTCGAATGGTCCTGACCAGTTGAAACTAAGAGCATTTTTTTTATTTTGTTCTTTAAGTAGAACTTTATCGCCTACGTGTAAATCGATGGCGTTCGACGTTTTATCGTAATATGTTTTATTTTTTTCTTTCTTTTTAATAAGATTTTCCCGAGCTATTTTATGCGTTTCTTGCATAATTCTTTTAAGGTCGAAAACGTAATTATCGTAATTTTATTGTGCTTCGGGTTCTTTATGAAAAGCTGATGGAACTGTGGGTTTTGTTCCGAATACTAATTCATATGGTGTAAAGTTAGTCGACGTGTGAACCGTCGTGTTATAACAGAAAGTTGCGTAACATAAAAGTTTATCGTTCTAAAAACCCGTTTCCTTGTGGGTGCCATGCAGTCGTCTGAATCTTTTTAATGTCCAACAGCTTACACATGCTTTTAAAAATGTCGGATAAAAAATTGGTCCCGCAATCGGTTAAAATCGATTTTGGAATTCCGTATGTGCATACGAAACATTCGACGAAAGCTTGTGCTACGGTTGGAGCGTCAGTGGATGATAGTGCAATAGCGAGTGCATAACGCGATAACTCGTCTTGTAGTGTTAAAATATATAAGTTCCCCATCACGGTTTTGGGTAGTGGCCCTACGATATCGAGACAGATTCGTTCGAAAGGTTTGACTACTGTACTAGTAATCATCATAGGTTGCTTTGTTTTAACATGGGATTTATTTTTCTGACATAGTTCACAGTGTTTAATAGAACGTTTAACGTCTTTCTTAATGTTATGCCAGTCATGATTAAGTTTTAATCGTTTGAGAGTACGCGATACACCGGAGTGTCCGCCTAGAGGTGAGTTGTGATGCTCATAAATAATTTGTTGTTTTTCCTCGTCGGTAAAACGTTCACCTGTATATATTTTTATTACGATGTCGGTTTGTCGAAATACGTACCGAAACATCGTACGAATTCTCAAGAAATTTGTTAATGAGGTAGGTCCATTTAATTTGACCGTGGAAAAAGATTTAATTCGATTTGTCATACAATAGTCGCGTATATTTTGTAACGCTAGATAAATGGATTCCGCTTCAAGCGGTGTTGTATGTGTTTTGGTGATACCATAGAATATAATTAATTTTGATCCATTGGTGTGCGTATAGAACCGGTTTTCGTCGGTAAAATGCATTTCGTTAAAATCAACTTTTTTTATGATCTCGCGCACGACTGGATGTGTAATTATTTTATCTTCGGGAATCGTTACTATAATAGTTTCGCTTTCCGTGACCTTGTTAACGTCGCCTTCGATTTCGAGAATTTTAGAATTGAATATTGGCTTACTCTCAGCGGCACGGAATTCGTTGAACTCTGTATCGGCGCTAGTCGTATTCGTTTGTACTACTCGGATACGTGATAAACAATCGGCGTTCGAGTGTTCGGGCCCCGCCCTATACGTAATAGTGTAATCGTAATCCGCGAGCTGTAAACGCCAGCGCATAAGTTGCGACGACGCGTCCTTAATACCAAACAGGTATGTAAGAGGTCGATGATCGGTAATAATATTGAAATGACGTCCATATAGATATGGTCTAAAATATTTCACGGCCCATACGATGGCCAATAACTCTTTTTGAACTACGCTATAGTTACATTCGGCTTTATTTAATGTCCTACTTGCGTATGCGATAGGTTGGTCTTTGGGGACTGCCCCCTGTGATAAAACGGCCCCTATTGCATATTGACTCGCGTCGGTCATCAAGTTAAACTCCCCTTTTTCCCAATCCGGATAGACTAGTAATGGAGGGTTCATTAAAGCTTTCTTTAGTTCCTCAAAGCTATGTTCACAGTTATCGGTCCAGTTAAATGGTACGTCTTTTTTAAGTAAGTAAGTTAGCGGTTTCGCCGTTTTTGCAAAGTTATCGACAAAACGTCTGTAATAATTAAGAAGTCCTAGAAATGATTTAATGTCCTTTGCGTTTTTCGGTTTTGGGTATTCCCGAATGCATTTTAATTTACTAGGATCCGGCGATACCCCGTTTTCGTTAATAACATGTCCCAAATATGTGACCTCTTTCCGTAAGAAAGAGCACTTTTGGGGTTGTAATTTTAGTTTATGTACGCGTAACCTATTGAATACCTGTTCTAGTTTTTTCTGATGGTCATTTAAACTGGAACCGTATACCACTATATCATCTAAATATGCGGTGCACATTTCCTCAAGACCCATAAGAACAGATTTCATAGCGCGTGTAAATGTTGCTGGGGCTGAACTCAGCCCAAATGGCATACGTAAATATTCGTAATGACCGGATTTTGTAGAAAAGGCGGTTTTGTGGGTATCGGCTGGATTCACATGTAACTGATGATATCCATTTGCTAAATCTAGGGTAGTAAAGTATTTGGATGACCCTAGGGATTCTAGTATTTCAAGTATATTTGGAAGTCCATAGGCTTCATTTTCCGTTACTTCATTAAGTTTACGGAAATCTACGCAAACTCGTAATTTCGGTTTCCCTGTCGCGTCTAAATTTTTCTTTTTGACTACTACGAGTGGAAAGTTAAAAGGTGATTTGGAATCGCGTATAATATTATTTCGTTTCATTTCTTTAATTTGTTTTTCAATCTCTTCCTGGTAAGCCCAAGGTAAACGATATGGTCGTATATTAATTGGTTTAGTGCAACGCGGTGTATTAATTTCGTGTGTCACGACGTCGGTGGCACTCAAATAGTCCCCCGGTAAATAAAATAAGTCCGCGTAACTACAACATAATTCTAGAATGCGTTCGCGCTCTTCGTGATTTAAATTGTCCGTGTTAATTTCGTTTTTTAATATGGTTATGCGATTGTTAATTTTCGTGTCTACAAAAGAAGCTGTTAAAGCTGTTTCAAGGTATGGTTCCCACTCGATATGTTGAGTGGTTAACTCGTCAATGACAAAAGGTTCCTCTGAAATATTTATTATGTTACTTATAATTGTGTCACTATTGACTGGGCTAATGCTGTTAGCTATAATAACGTTTTCGTTCACGTCTTGTTTTTTAATAGTTATATTTTTATGCGTGATGTGCTCATCGTTTTTAATTAATAGTACGCAGTTGCTACGAGGCGGTAATATAATTTCCCTCGAACTGGTTTGTTCGGGTATGGTCAATAAATTTTGACTATAGTCCATAATGACCTTGTTTTGTTTCAAGAAGTTACGTCCTATAATACCTGATTCTGTTATTGGAAAGTCGCCAAAAACGACGTCGAATTTTATGAGAACGTCTACTGCGTTAATTTGCATCGTCGTCACTATAGTTCCTATTGTAAATATAGGTATTTCGTTTATACCTTTAATTGTGCGTTTTTCGTGTTCATTTACGACTACCTGCCCGTTGAGTGCAGAAATCTTAATAAGATTCATTTCTGCCCCGGAGTCAATTAATAATTTAATGTTATGCGGTTCGAAATTGTGAGACCCACATATTATGTGTTCCTCTTGAAAGTCCGCTACCACTCGTACGTGATTCTGATTAATTTCGGCTACGGTACGGCTGGTGCTAGGACCTTCACCGTCCTTACTACTTGTTTTTTTACTTTCGTTATACATGCGCTTCCTACAATCTTTAATGTTGTGGTTAGTTTTTTTACAGTACGCGCAAAATCGAACTTGACCCTGATATTCGCGTTTGACTATACTAGTTTTGTCATCGCGGTTATTTATGGGATTTCTAAAAAATGTGTTGGACGAAGTACCGGTGTTACTGCGGCATTCATTTGCGTAATGTCCTAATTTACTACATTTATTGCATTTAATGTTTTTTTTATGGTTTGCATTGTTTTTTACATAATTTTTATCTGCGTTAAAACGACGGTTAATGTGTTGGAGGTCTTGTTCCTCCTCAATCGCGATAGTAATTGCTTTTTCGAGAGAATCTACGTCACGCGCCCTTAAAAATGACCTGATTGCTGGTTTTGCTCCGTTAACGAACGCAGTAAGTGCTCCTGTTTTATGGGATGCGGCTACCGCGGCGGCTGAGGCTGGCTCTAGTCCTAATGTTAACGCTCCTACCAATTCGTGATAGCATTTTTCGGTTCGTCCGGCGAAGCTACGTACGTCTTCGTCGGTACGTTGCCTAATGTTACTAAGTTGGGACTGTAAATAATTAATTGAATGTGGTGCCCCAAAAACGTTACGAAGGTGGTTTTTAAGCTCTGTCCAGTCTGTGAAGTTGCGGTAACGTGTAGCCTGATATGCGTCTCCCTTTAATTTAGCTAAAATATTTTGGAATACTACCGGTTTAATATTGTCATGGATATTGTCCATTACATAGTTACATTCTGTTATATATGAGGACAAATCTGCCTCAGTTCCCCCGTTAAAATTAGGTATGCCGCGCAAGGCGGTGTCTATTCCTAATGTTACACTCATTATGGTAGTATGTAAAGTTCGCGGGTTATATTTAACTACTTCCCAACACCTATTTGGACTCTCAGACATATACTAAATAATCTGCTTAAATAACAACTTACAATGTAGAATTCATTGCGATTTTTGTCTGGTCCTGTCTGCTCTGCGTGCTGGCGGCTCTGCTGGCTCGTCGTTGATGCTCCGCTTGGCTATGTTGAGTGTAGTTGGTGGCTTGGCTCGGTCGTTCCTTCCTTCCTAGGTTTCAGCAACGTAGTTGAACTCGAGGTCCGCTGATGTACTCGATTCTGGGTTGGATACCAAAATTCTTCCTTCAGGTGACCCCACACCTGACACCAAAAGACGTGTAGTGATCCCTCACTGCTCGCTTATATTTTGAGTTCGTCGACGTTGATGGTTAATGTAGGAGAGAAGGTTGGAGAGAGACAAGTTGTATAAGTTATTTATAGTACTTTATTGTTAAGACAAAAAAATAATAATTAAACATTTATAAAGAAATTAGATAAATTTGAGGACAGAGCGAAAAGCATCTGCCCGAGAAGTTAGTGACTGCGTAGTGCAGACTCTGTACTAAATCCTAATTTGCTATAGACTCTATCTTATATTTATATAAAATCTATATGTATAAAAAAATGTACACGGTAGAGCCCAGGAGGTGGATATCCGAAAGGGAACCGGAGCTGGACGTTGTTATTGCAAAACAACCCGAATGTACGATTGGCACTCTTCTTTATTGGCACTTAAATTATTATAGGTTTGTTTTGCAGATATTTGATGTCGAAGTTTTAATTACGTCGTAAAACTCTAGGTACGTACATGTACGCGATTCTTGGAATCGAATAGTTGAAAGTTAATCTCCTTGTTGTTGTTGTCCTACCGCGGAAAGGTACTTAATATATTCGTAGAAACGCAGGTTTACTACAAATCGCACGCTGCAAATTAACACACAAATGCAAAGCAGTGCAATATTAATTATACATAATCTAACATGCCTAAACTTGCGCAGACACACCTTCTCGCGTTATTACGATGTTGACCACGCGTTTTTTGTAATATGTATAGTTAACACGCTGAGTGCTGCGACAATACGTAGTTTTCAAATATTATACGTGTCTTTACAGGTTTATTATTAACTCACTTTTAGACGCATTGTTTATATTAATTCGATTCGACCATTTTCGTCAGGGCTCAGTTTATAATCGTCAACAAACCATCGACAAACACAAGTTTTGATTTTAATTTTAAAATGCAAAGTAAAATCAATACACGTAGAAGTATTTATTTAATAGGTACTACTTCTCATCAACTTGTTGGATGCAAGTTACCATCAAACAAACAAGTTTTATCGGTCTTATTTTTTAACATTCGAGAAGTCAATTTAAGTTTACGTGAAAGTGCGCGGTTAGTGATTGACGAAACATTAATATTTTGGCAAAAAGCTCGAATTCCTACTAGAGAAGTTCGTAATTGTGTACCGCTGTTGGAAGACTTGTACAATACATGGCGAAGTTTGCAGAAAAATTCAAGTCGGCGTACAAATACTCAAATTAAAAATGAAAATGAGTTTGTGCAATGTTTTGACGAACTTTTCGACATTGCCCATGTAGATGCATTAGATATAATGATTACTGACATAGACAAACAGTTTTTAATAAGTCAGAGACAAAAAGGTCGTCCAGGAGCATTGATGGGCGTCGATTGGATAAGTAAAAAAAAAGAATTTAAACGCTCTAAACAATTAGAAAAATATGAAAAAAAAATAAAATTGAATGAAAACAAAATAAAATCTATGTGTAAGTATTTCGTACTTTGTGTTTTTATAATTTGTCGTATGTTAGTTAATATAATTTATTAAGTATATTTATCACTTTTAGTTGAAACTGTGGAATTATGTTCTTCAAGTGATACAGAAGAAAGTTTGCCTGAATATTGTGAGTTAGGCCAAAACATCCAAGGTACCAATAACTCTATTATTATGGGAAGCTGTGAAGAATCTTATGAAGTCGGCCCTTCGACTAATAAACGTGGAAGAACAGTATTCATCAATGAAAAACTTGTAACTGTTTTAGATAGATGCAAGGTAAGTGACAGAGATGCAACTCATATATTAATTGCCACGGCTCAGGCATTAGGACATAATGTTGATAATTTAGTAATAAATCGTTCATTGATTCACTGAGTTCCTGAAAAAGTACGAAAACTGCGAGCAGAACAACTACGTTTAAGTTTTAACAAAGATTTATTTAAAGAATCCGTTGTACATTGGGATGAAAAAATGTTACCTTCATTAACCGGTAAAGATTTAGTGGAAAGACTACCAGTACTAATTTCATGTGAAGGGCGTGAACAACTTTTAGGGGTTCCCCGGTTATCAGCTGGAACAGGAGAAGAGCAAGCAGAAAACGTTTTTCAGTTATTAATAGATTGGGGGATTACTGACTTGGTTGTTGCAGTTTATTGTGACACTACAGCATCCAATACTGGTCGTTTGAAGGGTGCATGTGTCTTATTAGAGCAGCGTATTGAAAAAGATATGTTATATCTTATGTTCCATCATCATATCTATGAATTGGTGTTAAGGTGTGTCTTTGAAGAAAAATTTGGCTTAACGTCAGGGCCTAATATTCCACTTTTTAAGAAATTCCAAGAATACTGGAGCAAAATAAATACTAGTAATTATAATGCGGGTATTGAAGATAATAATATTTGTACGGCTTTATCACACACAAAAAATGATGTGCTTCAGTTTGCTCTCGATCATTCAAAAAAAGAGCAATTTCGTGAAGACTACAGGGAACTTCTAGAACTTACGATTATTTTTCTCGGAGGAGAAAATCATTTCGTATTCCAGGTGCTTCCCATCATGCTAGGTGGATGGCCAAGGCAATATATTGCCTAAAAATATTCATTGTTCGTAATCAATTCAAAATGTCACCACGTCAACATAAGGCATGCCAAGATACATGCATTTTTATTGTTTCTATTTACGTAAAAAGTTGGTTTCGAACGCATATAGCAATTGAAGCACCATACCAAGATCTCATATTTGTTAAAAAATTACTAGAGTATGAAAATATAGATCAAAAAGTTGCATTAGTATCATTAAAAAAAATTTGTGGACATCTTTGGTACCTAAGTCCTGAAACAGCAGCACTTGCTTTCTTTGATATAAACGTTCCATTATCAGAAAAGAAAAAAATGGTAGAAGCACTAAATACAATTGATACCTGTGAATATACTGTTAATCGTTTCACCATTGATATTAAAAACTTGAACCTATTCAAATACAAATGTATAAGTGATTTTATCAACAGCTCATCAGTTAAACTATTTCATAGGTTTAACATTAAAACAGATTTTTTAAATGAAAATCCTGTATTATGGAAAAACAATCAGCATTACTTACAAGGACTTGATAAATTTACAAATTTAAAAGTTGTTAATGACGCAGCAGAACGTGGAGTAAAATTAATTAGTGATTACAATAATTTAATCACTAAGAACGAAGACCAAAAGCAATTTTTAGTACAGACCATATATGATTACAGGAAAAAATATCCCAACGCTAAAAAACATACACTAACAAATGATATTTAATTATGTAATTTATGTATAGTATTATTTGTGTTTAATTTTAATTACATATGTATAAAATGTAATGTCATGTTAAGAGTAGACTATTTAATAGCTATTTAATAGCTGTTTAACTATTTAATATTATTAACTATTTAATAGCTGATGGAAAGTTGTTTATGTAGTTATGTTGTTAATTTTCTTGGTACAAAGTATATGAAGTACAAACTGAACATGTAAAATATAAAAAAAATTGAGTTATTTTTATTTTGTGATTGAATGAGTAGTTACATGAAAAAAGTACAAGTAACATTTATTACCTATAGCATATTTAATTTAAAAAATATTTGACTTATACTTTTTTGCCTATCTTAAATATTTAAGTCTAAAATTACAAAAATCGGAAAACCACCCTTCATTGAACTTCAAGCCTTTTGAGGCACGCTTTAGGGTTGAACAATTACTACGAAACTTTCCACAATTCATTTTTTTACGGTTTTAAACAAATTCCATGGGTAGCCCGACCAAAATTAAAAAAAAAAAAAAAAGGACCACCCTAAGCTACACATGAGTTATGGTGGAAGGGCCCCACATTCCTACGCCAACCTGAGAACACTTGGCCTGTGGAGGGCACAAGGTGTCCCGCTAGTTGTCCAGAGGAAGAAGTTGAGCAGAAGCGGATCACCCTACTCACCCAAGTTATCGACGATGAATGCCGTGTACTGCGGCAATCAGATAACTTATCCAAAGGGCTAAGACTCACAGCCTAACACACTAACCTGCTGAGGATAGTTGACCGGCTAAGAAAGAAAACCATTTCACATTGGACGTCGCCACCGACAACAGAGGAGACCGACCGAGCGCTACGGTCCTTGATACGTTGGACACAACAGGCTTTCTTTGAAGACGCCATAAAAGCTCTTAGAGCCGGTAAAAGTGGCCCGGTTCATCTACGAAGGCTCGCCCCCTTCTTGGACAACGAGGATCTTCTCAGGGTGGGGGTTATGATGGTGGTAGTAAGGGGTAAGTTAATAAATGTTTTCACTTACCGGTGATTCCTGTACGGGGAGCCAGTTGATGCGGTCCTGTGGCGAGGATGGGATGGTGAGGGGTCAGCTGACCAGGTGAATCACAAAAAAAAACAAAAAAAAAAACAGAATGCGACACAGATGAATTATTGTTCTCGGTATTGACCCGTGCGTATATTATTGTGTGTAAACACAAAAAGAAAAAAAAAAACAAATAGTGAGAACACTATAATATTATCCGTCAATTTGGATGGGTGATGCGACTCGCGGGGACGTGGGTAGACCGTGTCATGCGGGTCGTCGGAAAACTAGTGACATTACCAATTCGGTTCACCGAACGGCCGGCCGACGGTTCACGGCGCGGGTGTCGCGCGCCGGCGTCGTCCGTCGTCGATTGGCGGTTTGTTTGAGAAGCGTTGCGCGGCTTTCCGCGTAAAAGGCTATTTGAATTCAGACAGCTATTACGCGGGACCGCGTCAATACATATATATAATTCATGATCCCTAACCTTATCGCCTCCGGCCAATATGCATTTGCATAAGTTACACGCATTACATTCTTGATACGTTTTTTCTTCACCCTTGGTCATGATTATAGAAATATTTGTTTTCATCAGACCTTCGATTTTCCGGGCTACCTCAACTATCGCCTCTAAAAAATGCCTCGCTACGTCAGTCCTGTTTTCACCGCCTCTGTAGATTACCGGCCCCGCCGGTATCTCATGCTGTTCCAATAACTCCGCCGGTACGTCCTCGCTCGCCTTCACTAAAAATCCATAACTCATCGCTTCATGTTAATGAATAATCGTAGTACTCTCGCCTCTTGCCTCCTCCGTCTTCGTCAAGATCGCCTCAAAATCAGCGTATATGACAAACGGGTGCCTGACTGTTTTTTTCCACGCCCTGAACTCGATGCAATCCCCCTCCTTAGTCATCTGTGGTAAAATAGGCTTGTGCACCCCGCAAATCAGTTTATGTTGGTTCAGAGCTTCCTGCCCGCTCGGCTTGTACTTCAAATTCTGGTTATCGAAGCTCGTGAAACACCTCTTACAAAAAACAGCGTGACCGTCATGTCTAGTTTTTTGCGCTCGTATCAACCGAGAAAAATTCGAAATATACGTATAGTGAGAATTCTCGCCGTCCGTCACCAACAACAGGTCGAAATGATCCTTCTTTTCTTCATCGACTACACGGGTATACCTCATACCTAGGTACTTTAGGTAGGTATTTGGAACTTTTTGTCAAGACCGTACACATTAATAGATACATTTCTATTTTTTTAAAATTTAGCGAAGTCCGATAGAGGTGTGGGGAATGTGATGTCTTCAAAATTGTACTATCCTCGTGCTTTCTGTAATTTTCACCGATACGGTATACCACATGCCCCGTCACATGCCTCGCCAAAATTGTCCACTTGAAACATTGCTGGTCTACATTTGGCGGGTTGATGGTGGCCCGTTTCTTATCGATATATTCAAGTAACTTAATATATGACGAACAGCACATCGGCGTATATTTTTATACCGCCAACAATCAGTGGCGTGTTGAACTACTTTTAGTTAAGGAGCGTAGTTTCTTACATACCACCCAACCACCTATTTTATTAAACCCTACATACCAAAACCGCTCGCTTCGCTCGCATTGTCACTATCAAATCATAATTAACAATTTATTTTAATTATTCACCCCCCCCCCCCTTAATACTGCATTAATATTTAAATTCTATACAAATATAGAAAAGTAGTTTAGATTTATAATCACTTATTAAACAGTTTTGATCAATTTTACATATGTAATTGGTAAATAGATATCAATTTAATTCGTATATTTTTAATAATGATAATTGTTTCATTATACTTCATTATAACATTATATTATACTTAATTAAAGTCTCATTATTTTTAACATTAATTAAAATAAACTATTAGTTAACTAAAACTTAATTCATTAAATACTTAGTCACTAAGTCACTATACGTCTTAATGTACAACTGTTGAACTGTATAAAGATGTTTCTTAATAAATAAATACTAATTCATACATTTTATTATTTTAACAAGATATAAGTTGTTACTTATATAATAATGCCTCTTGTAGTAGTTTAGAGGTATTGGCATATTTGTTTATTGCTTCATCAAGGTTAATAATTACATCTTTTTCGCATGATAAGAGCATCAAACTGTCCAGACGTTTTTGTACCATTGTTGAACGAATTCTAGTCTTGATCAATTTTAATTTAGAAAAAGTCCTTTCGCTACTGACTGATGTAGCATGGTACACAAAAATGTATATGCTATGTACATATTAGGAAATGCAGATATCAAGTTAAATGTTTTTAATAACTTTTAATACATGTAAAACTGTCATTTTAGTTTTATTTTCTGATTCACATATTATTCACATACCTTTTCATGCAATTTTTCAATTGTTATATTTGATTTCAATTTAAGGAAACTGTATGCAAAAGTGGAATACTCCAATTTTAATTGATCAATTTGTAAATTTGGAATCCACTTATCAAGATACACAAAATTATCTTCAGGTATTGGACATCATTTACTTGTAGCAATGAGTCGGTCGACTGAAAGAAGGGACAAGTCGGATAAAATTTCTCGTGATCCTTCAAATCGGCTAGTTATAGACGTACATATTTGATCTAAGACAGTGAAATAAACTTGTATTTTAAAATTATCCTTGGCATTTGATACTATTTCATCATTGGTTTTTTCTCCAGCCATTTTTTCCGTCTCTTAACCCGTTTTTCTGGAAACCATACTTCTTCCAGTTCATTTTCCTGGGAAAACATTTTGGCTTCAGCCAATAGAACATCTAACTGTTGCTCATTTCTTAATTCAGATAATTTCCTAGCACAATTATCAACCATAGTTAATGCGGTGATGAAATCCAATGATAGCGATAGTAAATACATGGATAATGGAGTTGTGTGCTTAAAGATATTTTTCATTAATAACAAATGTGTAACAAACTTGAATGAAGAAATAGTAGACAATAAATTTGTTGCCATTGAAGATGTATCGCGTTCAGTTGAGTCTGATAACTATTTTAATATATTAGTAAGTGCTTTATATTTTTCTGTCAAAGCACGGCCATAAGATGTCCAGCGTGTAGTAGAAAAATTTTTCATTCTACAAACTCTTTCTTCTGGATAACATATTTTTTGATGATTTAAAAAAATTGCAGTACGTTTTCTTGCTCTTAAAAAAGCTATCAATGATTGTAGATCTCCAAAAAAATTTCTCATAGTTTTACTTGTATCACAAGTGTCCACCACAACAAGATTTAAAATATGAGAAAAACACCAGACATATATTGCTCAAGGATTAATTTCTTGATTATATGCACGAACACCAGAGTATTGGCCTTTCATGGACGATGCTCCATCGTATGATTGTGCACACAGTTGATTTTCCCAATCAATATCATATTTTTGACAAATATTACACAAAACATTAAACATACCAATACCCCTTGCGTCTGATACCGTTTCTAAAGCAACTAATCTTTCTTCTACTTCTTCATTTTCATTTATAAACCTAATTACTAATGAAAGTTGCTCTATATTAGAAACATCTGTTGTAGTATCTATAATGAATGAAAATACTCCAGATTTTTAATTTTAATTAAAATATTTTCCCGAACCATTTCACCAAGAACCCGGAGCATATTATTTTAGCTTAGGTTGGATAAAAACGTTAATCGATTTTTTTTTTTTGAATTTTGAATTTTTGATAAGTGAGACGAAAGTGTTGGATTATACTTTGATATGAATTTAATCAATTCAATAAAATTTCCTTGTTTATTTGAAGTCCAAGATTCATTGCGGCCTCTAAACGCTATATTTTGACGAGCAAGGTAGATAAGACTTTCAAAAATTACTCTAACAATTTCCCTATTTTCAGCAACATTTCTGTTTGAGGATTCAAAAATTGTACTAATCACTCTTTGATTACTTACAAACATGGCTCTTCGAATTTCAGACTCTAAATGGACACTATTTGATTCATGTGATTTAAGCTTAAATGATATATGGCTCCAATCATCAGAACCAAACCGTGCTAGTGGATAGCTTTTTGCATCTTCTTTACCAAATTGTTTGCAAACAATGCAGAAAACTTTATTTTGCGACGGGGAATATGAAATCCAAGTTCGCTTAACAAATTTACCGTTTGGAAGTTTTTTATAATAATGTTCCTCGTGAAAAGAACGCAACCATTTTCCTTGCATTCTAGTTGGAAATATACACCTTAAGCAAACTGTTCTGGGGACATTTTTGAATCTAGAATTATTGATGGATCATTTGGAAATTGATGAAAATGCCCGACATCCTGCTCGACAATGTTACCAATATCTGTTAAAATAATAAGTGACATCTGAATTAATTATCAGTTTTATTTCAAAATATGTATTTCAGTCAACGTAAATTTAAACTACATTTATTTGACTGCCTTTTAAAAATAAAATAAATAAACTTTAATATATAAATATTAATTTTCAATTTTATTAATTAAATATTAAATTATACCTTCAACGTCTCCAGTTGATAACTCATTATATTCATCTTCATCAGAACAGACACCATACAATATGTTAGATGATTCATCAACTACATTAATTTTATTGCCTTTTAAAAACAAAACAAATAAATATGTAAATTACTTAATAGTTTATAATATTAATATGCAATATTTTATGGAATGAAAGTACACGCTTATGAGAATACTAATTATAAACTTACAAGAAGCTATTGAGTTGGTTACCAAATCAATCGGTGCTACTATTGTGTTAGCATTGCCTGCAGTATTCAATATATTGAATGGGGTAACAGAAGATCCATAGTTTGAAGTAGCAGGTGTAATTTTATCTTTTGGTGTATCTATTAACAAAATAAAATCTCTTACATGTGTCTTAAAGTACATCTAAATCTTAAAAAAATCTAATATAAAGTAAAGTAAACCTCTAAAGAAACTATAAAATAAGTTTTTCTAAATACCTATATTATAGGTAATAAGTAAACTTTAAAGTATGATTGTTATAATTTAAAAATGATTAGAATTCCAGTAAAATTAGTCAAATAAGATTTATAATACAATATACTATAATTAGGTAGATAATTAATAAATAATAATTCTAAATTGTGTATAACTATTGTTTATTTTTATTGCTAAATAAAATAGAGAAATTACCTTCTTTTGGTAGAGATGGGTGCATTTCATCATTAATAGTTCTTTTTTTTTGTCATATAAGACAATAGACTAGTTACAGTTTTCGAACTTTTTAGTTTTGGAACATAGCATGCAGTTTGATGACGTTTCCAGTTTGTATCATTCATTTTTTGCCTTTTTCTTCCACATAAACACAGATTATTGTTTTCTGACATAATTTAAAATTTTTAACTAGGTTAAATTTTGAAGAAACTGAACAGAACAATAAAAAAACACGAAAAACACGTAAAACACGAAAAATACTTCCAACACTAATACACTATAATATTATGTTGTATTGCTGTGTGTTGTATAACGTATATTGAATATTATAAAATATGCAGACGGTGTCATTGTGGCAGTAGTCGCGGTCGATCTGTCTCTAGTATCTACTATCTGTGGGCTATAGACCTGGAGGGCTATTCTGCTAATTAAACTACGCCATGTACGCGCGCTATGGGCTATAGACCTGTAGCAAGCTGTCAACAGCGTTGTTGACATAATATTTTCTATTATAATTTACAGCCAGCAAGCGGGCGAAGTTTAGTGAATTATTTTGATAACAAATACAGTTAAGGATTCCCATTCCCATATATTTTAAAAATAGAACTGATAACTGGATTGAATTTCTGATAATATTTTGATACATTACACATGGAATATAGATAACGAAACGGTTTCGTATGTACTACAGGCAGTAAGTTGCACGACTGTCTTTATCTTTGAGAATAACAACATACTACGTAGGTACTAGGTAGTACGTATTGTATTATTACCGTAAAATGGGGTAACTTTGATAGTACGGGGTAACTTTGATAATCCACATTTTTCATCTTTACATTGATAATATCAGGTGTTTAAATTTAAGAGTTGTCGTTTTTACTCTTTTGTCGTATAGTGCAAATGACCAAGATTCAAGAATGAATTATTGATAAATCGTTCTTATCATAATTTGTTTGTTATCTCTAGTTGTATTACATGCTTTCAAAAACGAAATTATTCTTTTCAAGAATTAAGATCTGTGCAAAGTAAGTACATTTGAGAGTACAATTATTTTACATATTCCAAAAGAATGGTGATACCACAAACATTGAAATACGTTGTTAAAAAATATGTTTTGCTTTAAATTTAATGAAATAAGTGTATTTATTTGTCTTGGAGGGTAACTTTGATACATTTCATTTTTATTTTATTATAGTGGCTCGCAATCCAAAAAGGAAATTAGGCAGTAGACAATACAAAAATTATACAAATGAAACATTAAATGAAGCACTAACTAAGATTGCTAATGGTGATATGTCTATACTTGCTGCAAGTAAAACGTATAACATTTCATATGGAACTTTGCATAATAAAGATAATGGGAAACACATAAACCGACCTGGAGCTCCCGGAGTATTCAGTGATACAGATGAAATGACTTTCTTAACAGCAGCTATGAAATGTGGACAATGGGGCTTTCCACTAACATTAATGGACCTTAGGTTAGTATTAAGCCACAAATTTTATACTTTGAAAGATTTATACACAAAACTTTTTTTTTTAATTAAGTATTAAATAAGTATTGAATCATCATAAACAAATGAAATGTTTTCATTTGATTGGCTTTTGATTTTGTTACTATTAATTTTATTTTTATTTTAAATTTTGATAAACCTGCCAGGTGTATTTGTTATACATTAACTATGTAGGTACCTATTGATTTCAATAGGTAATTAAATATTTTAACAGGTTAATTGCAAAATCATTTTTGGATTCCAAAGGCATTGTGATTGAAAAGTTTTCAAACAACTTGCCAGGTAGAGATTGGGCACAAAGTATGTTAAACAGACATAATAATTTGGTATGCCAACGTGTTGCAACGAACATTGCACGTAATCGTGATTATAGACTAATTATGATAAAAGCAACTTGCAAGATAATCCGGGGAAACTCAAAATGATTTTTCAACGAAGAACAAAGTACCTAGAGCGCGTTCAGAACCATTCTAAATCCTCTACGTCCATTATGGTTTGTGGATCAGCTGCTGGAGTACTATTGCCACCATGTATTATTTTTAAAGCTAGTGAAATGTGGCAACCATGGACAGAAGGTGGACCAAAAGGCCAACCATGTTGTTCAGAACTATGCTGTTCAAAAGGGTCTCGCTATAATCGTACAGCTCATGGCTGGATTGACGGAGTAACTTTTAAAGATTGGTTCAAAACAAGTTTTTTGCCTCATGCAAAACGTCAAGTGGGGAAAAAAGTGTTAATAGGAGACAACCTTTCTAGCCATATTCAACCAGAAATTATTTATCTATGTGAACAAAATAATATTGATTTTGTCTGTCTTCAAAAAATTCAACACATCTTACACAGCCCCTAGATGTTGGGTTTTTCAGACCTCTTAAGCAGGCATGGCGAAATTCTTTAAATGAATGGAAAAATCAAAATACCAGATTAAAGGCTATCCCTAAATCGTCGTTTCCAACACTAGTACGCAAAACTTTTAATACTATGGACAGTTTTAATGGTGGTGGTTCCATAACAAGAGATTTACAATCTTCTTTTAAGCCTACAGGTATTTTCCCATTTAATAAACAACATGTTATGGAAAAGTTACCACAGCAAGATAACTCCGTTATAATAAATGACAAGGTAACTGATTATCTAAAAAGTCAAAGGTATTTTAACTCTGATGAAAATGCCAGGAAAAAAAGGAAGAAAATAACAGTAGCTCCAGGAGCTAGCATAACATCAGCTACACTTGGTTTGGTCCCATCTGATGAAGAAATTGAGTGACTAATGACAGTTGATGATTCAGAATCAGATCATGAAGCTAATTATGAATCAATTTCAGAATACCAAGAACCAATGACAGAAAATCTTAAAATTGGCACATTTATTTTACTGAAGATCAAAATTGGAAAACGTTGTGCATCAACATATACATATCTTGCTGTCATAGACAATATCACTGACAACATTATTAAAGTAACAGGATTAAAATCTATAGATACATCCAAGCAAACGTTTAAATTAGTAAAATGTGATGTGTTTGATGTTTCTATAAACAACATTCAAGCAGTTTTGAAGTTTCCAATGATAGAAGGTATTGGAGATAGTATTAAATACAAATTTCCATATTCTGTAGATGTGAGAGAAGTCTAATAGAATTATACAGTATATTATTTAGTCTGACAGAAACGACAAGACTGAAAATGTATTAAATAGGTATAAGTTTTTAATTTTGTATTATTATAATAATTTTATGATTTCTTGTTATGGTTATGTCTTCATTAATATAATATAATATGAAAACAAGTCTGACAGTAACGACAAGACTGAATAATAGGTAACAAATAAGTGTTTTTTTTAT
The DNA here is from genome assembly GCF_019925205.1 of Metopolophium dirhodum. Lineage (NCBI taxonomy): Eukaryota > Metazoa > Arthropoda > Insecta > Hemiptera > Aphididae > Metopolophium > Metopolophium dirhodum. The sequence continues at coordinate 90,676,232 of NC_083560.1, read as the reverse complement.
TTTGTATTGTTATAATAATTTTATAATTTGTTTTAGTTATGTTATTTTAATAAAATAGACTTGTTAAAAATCTAATATGATAATGAGTCTGACAGAAACAACAAGACTTGATAGGTATCAAAATATATAGGTTATTTTTTATTAAGTATTATTAATTGTATAACAATTGTACTTATAGTTGTATGATAATATAATTTAAAAAAGTTTTAGTTTATTCGTTAATAAACAATTGTTTTTACTAGATAATTGATTATTTATTTTTAGAACTATAATAACCTTTTTTTTTTTTTCCGTTTTTGAACCGACGTCGCCGCGGGAATTGCTTTCGCATTACTGCCGCGACGCCGCCATCGTTTATTGAAACAATATTAACATACATACGGGAGGGGTAGACGGGACAACTCCCCGACTTACCACCCCTTTTACATGACATTTTATTTTTTAAAGCATAACCTGTGTGGTTGACCTAACTCATCTTCTCAGGCCGACCGGAGTCCGCCGCTCTGTTGACTCGTTCGTCCTCTCCCGGTGTCCTGCGATGCCGTGATCGCCTTCCCTCCCGTGGTGTCACAGGTGGGGGATGAAGAACGGTGGTCGATGACACCTCCAACGTGTCGCTGTTGCGGCTTCGAAGATTGTCGGCCGTCCGTTCTCCATCGCCCGCTGCCTTCAGTGGAGCAGCTGCTCCTCTTTTTCGTCATCCTCCTTGGCGGAGAACTATAATAACCTATATCAATGTTACCCCACCTAAGTAAATCGTGAATAACTCAAAAAGTAAGTCAGGAAAATTTTTTTTGCCAACATTGATAGTTTGACTATCATACCATTTGATTTAATGTATAAAAATAGTAGGTATCAATGTTACCCCAAAATAAGTGGAACTTTGATAGGCACATTCAATGCTTAAAATGTATGTGATAAAATTATCGATTTTTTTTTTTTTTTAGGATCTTGTTGGAATTATAAACAAAACACCCTATATAATGTAGTAATATATTCACACTGTAGTTCATCAGACGGTGACTATACATTTTTATATACTACAGCATATATGTCCTGCGTAGTGTAGCCGGGTATACATAGTTAGTCGTTGATTTATATTACGCCTCGTAACACTATTGTACATCGTATCATTATACTTATTATTATATTATATATATCCGATTATATTATTATTTACCTTTTAACTTCTGTATATATGTGTACTTCAACAGGTTATGGGCCCAGAGTAAGGTCTTTATAATAAAGTCGTGAATAATTAGTAAAATAATAATTGATTAACGAATTGCGTGTTTTTTGTGTACAGACAGTGTACAGCAATAATAATTCGCGAAGTAAGTGCAGTGTAGTGTGCGTGCGTTTCTTAGTGTGCAGATAGTGTACATCTACGTTTTGTTTAAATATGGAAAACGAACAATATAAAATCAACAAACTCAAAGATGCATTAAATTGGGACATGTGGAAATTTCAAATTAATAAACGAGATGTAGTATGTATGACCACTAATCATAAACCAACCATTATTTTATCAACAAATAAATATGGTCAAGAAAGATTTAAGCCTATTGAAATCGTAAAATACAATGAATTTATGAGTGGGGTAGATCGTGCTGATCAGATGATCAGTTACTATTCTTGCCCTCGTAAGTCAGCAAGGTGGTATAAAAAAGTCTTATTTCACTTATTAGACGTGACAATATGGAATACATTTTTTATTTATAAAAAACATTTTTCTCTCAATAATCTGAGATTTAAAGACTTCAGAGACTCTCTTATTAGAAATTTCATACAAATTCCTGTAGATGCAACTTGTGATCAATTATTTAAAAAAATAAAACCCAAAAGATCAGAAATTGTTATACCAGATAATGCACACTTTCAAGAAACAATTCCACTTCCTGAAGGTTACAAAAGAAAAAAATACTTCAAAAACTGCGTTGTATGTTTCAAAAAGAAAGTTCGAAAACAAACTTCATTTCAATGCAAAACGTGGAAGGTTGGATTATGTGCTGGAAAATGCTTCGAAGTTTACCATATAGACAACAATTTGGAATAAAGAATTCATTTGTTTTTTTACTATTATTCTTAATGTGTATAATTTTTTTTCGGAGTTATTTTTGTACAAAAAAAAATAATATTTTTCTGTTTAAAAATAATTTTTTCCTGTAGAGATGCATATTTAATTTTTTTTAAAACTGTTATGTTGTACCTGTATGTTTAATAAAGATTAACTTTATAAACTTTATTTGTTATTACTGCTATTATAGCAGTATTATACGTATTTTACGTACGTTGCGACAGCCCGGCCCATTTCGAAATATTGGACAATTTTTGCACCAATATTTAGCATGCAATTAGCATGAATTTGCATGACTAAAATTAAAATTTGCATGGTATTGGTTTAACTGCAAAACTCAAAATTTAATGGGCCGGGCTGGAGCAATGTTGCGCCAGCCCGGCCCAATAGAAAAAATATACTTATCGACTTTATATATATGCCAATATTTAGCACGCCATTAGCATGAATTCGCACGACAGTCGCCGGAATTCGCACGACATTTTTTAATGGCTAAAAAACCGTTTTGGCGATTTTACCGTTGCGCCAGCCCGGCCCATTAGAGAAATTTTGCGATTTTTGCAAAAGTGATACCGCCAATATTTAGCACGCCATTAGCATGAATTCGCACGATAGTCACCGGAATTCGCACGTCATTTTTTAATGGCTAAAAAACCGTTTTGGCGATTTTACCGTTTGCTGCCATAAAAACAATAGTTAATTATTATACTGATCACTGATGAATAGTATAAATTTATATTATTTTATTAAAATGCAAATATTTAGCATACCGTTGAATACATATCAACATTTTTAATTTTTATACATATATTTACTACTAACTTAATTAGGTAGGTATTTAGGATAATGTAGGTAAATGTGTACATGCTACGTATTAATTAAGGGTATACCCACCGTTTGTATCATTCATAATATATAAAAAATAAATATTATTAAATATTAAACTGTTGATTATATTAAGTAAATATTTATGTAATTTAAAACAACATTTAGTATATCTAATTCAGAATGTTTTAATAGGTGTAGCAAAGTAGAAACTAGTTAAAGCGATAATAATATATAAGTTAGAAATTATTGTGTGTTCTTAATAGTGTAAATAGTGTTCTTCGGAAGTAATTGGTGTATATGACGATATATAAATAAAAAAAATCCTTCATTATGGTCTCCGTAAATAAGATCTTATTTGAAACCTAAAGTGTATAATTTCTTATAATTCCCACAAAAAAATGTATTTATTTTTTATTATCATACCGTAGTAGTGGCATATTATTATTTATAGTTATATTTATAATTATAATAATGCCATAATTGGCAGTGGCGGAAAATGTTAGCACTTTCCGCACGCGGTGCCATCGTGATCACGCGTACAAGTCACCTGCCCTGTTGAGTCGCGTTGGTAAACGATTCAAAACATGTGTAAATAGATGTTATATTATATTATTCATTTCAAATTTGTAATTTATAAATAGCTATACAATATACATATATGAAATATCCCTATGGCCTATGCATAATCTAATAGTTGCGCCACTGCTTAAAATAATATTTTGGATTTGTGTACCTAACCCTAGACCCATAAACTAATGGACAGCGCATTTCACCCAACCCTGACATCATCGCTAGGGGATCATATATGTATGTAGGTATATAACATTATAACCATATAAATGAGAAAGAAAGAAAAGAGAAACAACATAAAGTAGCGAAAGTGCCAGCATAACGAACTGTATAATATATTTTTCTACATTTTTTTCTTTTTTTACTCGCTCTATATTGTACCCCTGCCCTCTCTCGAAGCTCTGTCCATTAGTATATAGGTCTATGGTTTATTCTATTTATACGCTTATCGATATTTGGATTATGTGGGCTGGGACGCTATTTCGATTGTGTACTAAATATAGTAACAGTTATTGTGGTAATAAAATTATATTTAGATATCCTAAAATATTATTTTTATAATTGACAAGAACTTGTTCTTTATTGAAATAATTGAATGGTCATTCGTAATTTGTCGATTAGGCCGAGTACATGTGATTTTTATAGCAAACTATTGTTTTTTTATCACTGTAATTTGAAATTATCTTTGACTTTAAATTATCTTTTTTTTATTTGTTTTGATAATATTAATTGTTTTTTTTTTTACAATATCATCATTAAACATGGTCGGACGAAAATGTGGTGTTCCACCTTCAGTTGTGGTTGATGCTATTTTATCTTTTAAAGATAACGTGGTTAGCAAAGACGAAAAAGGTGACATGAGTAAGTATGCAAGTCAATAATAAAATGTTCTTTTGTAACTATAGTAACGTCGAGACTTTAAAAATGTTAGTTGATTTATCAATATTAACTAGGACCTATCAGGAGCGTTTAAATACAGGAATGCACCGCTCATAGTGCGCATGCGCAATATGGTATCGTCTGCATAACATAGATATTAGATAACATGTTGATTATTGATTATCAGTGATTTAAGCGGCAAACTAAAATTTTGAATAAATACGATATTATGGTGTGGTATTCAAAACTTACCAATTCTTACCCAAACAGGTTTTAGCTATCTTTATGATGCTATTTTATTTAAGGTCACTGGTAAAACACATTTTACCTGACACAGTAACACGCTTATGACATAGGAATTTAGAGTATTTAGACATGTTCTATTTCCAACACATTGATTGAAGTAAGATAATAAAAACGTAATAGGTGGGAATTTCTGAATATGATATACTAAAATTCCATTTATATTAGTTAGTGTAAAACTTTTTTGTACTTTACGATATATTATATCTTTTTACAAATATTACTATTGACTAAAACTATTATATTTCTATATTATTAAAAAATGTTGTACCTACCATAGACTAAATGTACCAAATTGTATCAGTATAACTCAGTTAAAACTTAAAATATACTAAATTCGCAAATTGCAATATTAATAATTTTATTTAAGTTCAATAGGTATAATATCACATTATCAGTTATCACTGAGTTATCAGTTACTATAGTTATGCGGACGATACCATATTGCGCATGCGCACTATGAGCGGTGCATTCCTGTATTTAAACGCTCCTGACCTATCTACCGATTATTTGTCATTTGTTTATTCAATTCATCGATATTTTTATCACTCGAATTTTCAAAGTAATCAAAAAAATGAAATGTTATAATTTGTATTATTTCCAGGTATTATACAGTATAATTATTACTTATTACCAAATAGGTATATATATTTCAATATTTTAATATACTTGTGTTAATTGTGTCTTAGATTTTAGCCCAGATAATAAAATAATTAGGTAACCACATTATTAAAATAAAGACATGGTTTCAACATTTTAATGTCAAAATAACTGTCAATACAAAAATTAACACACCACTTAAAATGAGTGTATAGACATCCGACGGTTGTTGTAGTTTGAAACTTAATAACTAATATTGAGCGTTTTTAATTTATAATATTTTATAAATGTCCCAAAACGATGATTTAAAATTCAAAACACTGTGAACTTGTTACTTCTTAATAAAATAAAATCCATTTCATGCTACTTCCCAGCTAATTTCAATTTAATGTTAATTAAATATTATTAAAATGTATTAATTAAATATCATACAAATGCAGTGCTATGGTTATAATGGGGGCACCGGCACACTTGGCTATTGCCTAGGAATAGCACACTTTGGGGAGCTGCAAAATTATCTCAGATAAAATGAAGAAAAAATATAATTTTTCTTTATAACTAGTGTATTAATCTAAACAATCGTATGTGTGTCATGAGTGTGATCCATTGACTAAATTTAAGAAATTTGAGTTGAATGTAGTAATTAGTTATTTTATTGTCACTCTACGTAAGTGTATCGTTCTATTTCTGTTATATTATTTTGTATGTGTTTGACTATTTATTAGAAGATCATAATTTATAACTCATTATAAGGTAAGTTTATTTAGTTTATTATAATATAAGGATCAGAAGTTGTTATAAATTACAATTGCTAAACCTAATAAAAGCTTTCAAAATAATTATCTTTCGAAAAAAAATGTAGTTCTTAGTTGTATTGGTATTTACCCCAGCTTACCACTGAGATTAAGAATATATAATTCAATAGTAAAAAATTTCCAACTTCTTTGAAATATACAATTTCAACTGAGATTAAGAATTGAAAATGTTTTTGACTTTTAACTAAAAATTTATCGTTTGTTTTATTAAAAAATTGAAACTTAAATAAATTTAAAACTTGTATTTAAAAATATTTTGAAAAATATGTAATGTTATCTTGCATTACACTTTTATATCATATACTGGGTGATTCTTTTATCAAACAACACTCATTATTTCAAAAAGTATAAATGTTTTTAAAAATATTTTTTTTACACAGTTTCAATCTGTTAAAAAAACGTTTTTATTAAAAAAATTATATTTTTAAATATTCTTTATCCTTATATTTTTTTGTTTTTTACTTTTTTAAACGACGACATAGTGTTTTAATTTTATATTCCAATGCATAATATTCTTCTAAGTATTTTACATTGTAATACATAAAAATCGAATTTAGGGCGAATAGTTTAGGAGTTAGAAGAATTTAAAGTTTAGTTGAGCGGAGTGGAGTGGTACGGGGTTACCTGTAAAATATTTGTCCACTACTCCGGTCATCAAGACTTTAAATACGTATAACTCCTAAACTATTTGCCTTAAATTCGATTTTTATATATTAATATACGTAGAAAAATATTATGCTTTGGAATATAAAATTAAAACATTATGTCGTCATTCAAAAAAAGTAAAAAACTTAAAAAAATATAAGGATAAAAATATTATAAAAAATATTTTTTAAATAAAAACGTTATTTTTAACAGATTGAAACTGTGTAAAAAATATTTTTAAAAACATATTTTATACTTTTTGAAATAATGAGTGTTGTTTGATAAAAGAAAATCACCCAGTATAGTCAAAATGTCCAATTCAATTAGCCATCAGTTGTTTATATTACAACTTATCACCGTTAGGAATTATTTTACCGAAAGAATTTATCTTTATAAATATTATTCTAAATCAACACGTTTTGATAAACTAGGTTAAAAGAAAAATTCATTTTCTTGTAAACTTAAATTTTTGAAAAATTAATTTTCTTAGACAATATTTACCAACACATTAATTTAAATGTTTAAATATAATTTAGGTAAATAAGTAGGTACCTACTAATATTAAAAAAAAATTTTTTTTATTTTTTCAGTTTTAATTTTTAGGTATGAAATAATATTTTTGCATTTAATATAAGTCCTTAGGTATTACCTACTAAAAATTCACAATTTATACTTAAAATTTATTTTAAGATGCGTTTTTATATTTTTTCTTTTTTAGAAATAGCTGTTGCCACTAACCCAATATGGGCTGAAATTAGCGCTTATTTAGAAAATAACATATCTAAAAGTGCTATACATACATTAGTATTTAAAAACCGGTATGATATTAAGGAAAAACTTGGATTTCCAATTTGTTCAAAAACTTTAACATCTAATGTTATTATTGATTCACCGAATGAAAATGGTTAGTAACATTTATTATAAAAAAATTTAAACATTTTTTGGTTAAGTATTTGTGGGAGTTGGTAAAGATCTTAAAAAATTAATGCAAAGTTCCTTATGAGTTGCTTTAATAGCAATACTTGAAACTTTCACCAAATATTACAATTAGCACTTATTATACATGGTAGGATTTTCAAAATATTTTGTCTCTTTTTGAGCTAAGCCATAAGCAAATTTTGAACTCTGGAATTTTTTTTAAAATTATTGTCAATAAAAACTTCTTCACTAAGTTAAAAAGCTAGACCATTTAATAAGGGAGTCAAACTATTTACACAATTATGGTAGGATAACGAATGATACACTATCTCCGCTCAGAATCGTTTTTCGTATGCAAAGATTTATAATTTAATTAAAATATAACACATCCATTATAATCACATACTCGATACCCAATGTACAGCGAAACAGTAGTACGGCAACCACTTAAAGAATATTTAATCTCATGTACATTATATTTCACCATCTTGAAAGAAGATCATACATTATTTTTTTTTCTATTAATCTTTTCATCATATATACCTATACGAAATCCGATAGCCCAAAAATAGATCAACATATGATTTTTCATTTACATAAATTATTTTTATATTATAATTTATTTATTTATATTTTTGTTTAATATATTGGTATTTTATCATTTTTGGGACAATTTAATATTTTATTAAATTATTTTGGCTAGTAAAATCAAAATTGCTACATATATAGATTTAATTTTTTTTTTTAGATAGTTCAGACGATAGTAGAAATTTAGATGAAGATCTACCAAAAAAAAAGTTTGTTTTTACTTTTTCTGTTAATGAGTGGAAGTTGATGAAGCCGCATGACATTGTGTATAGACTGAATGACAAAAATCGACCAAAACAAAATTTTAAAAGTCATCAAGTATTACAACAGAATCAATGGACACCCATACTAGCCGAACACTTTTGGATCCATACTCAATTGCCATGCTGTATATCGTTCCAAAGAGCTCATGTATATCGAAATGGAAATAATTTTGTTACTGTTGTCGGACGATGCTCTGTATGTAGCTCACATTTTAAGGGTGTTATTTTAAATCAACCATCCGATAACGCAAGGCATTTTTTTTATATTTTATAATTATGCATTTATACATTATTAGCTTTGAAATACCTATTACATAACATATTACATAAACTATTTTGAATTTCAATATTAAATATTTTCAAAAATTTAATCCGTGTATTATTTTATCTTATCCAATTGAGTTTTGATGGAATGTACGTTTATTGGGAACTTTGATGTGCATCATTTAAACAAAAAAAGACGTCTAATTGGACCAGCAAAAGAAAAGGCGACATCTTCTGTGGTTTTGAAAAGTGTATCAAGCGAAACTTTTAGAGAAAAAGAAGCAAATCGTCTTATAACAAATGGTAAGAATTATAATACGTTTTACACAAATATTACACAGTTAATACCTACGTTTAATTTAATTTTAGGAGGTTTCGAACCAGCTATTATTCCAACAGGAAATTGTTTGCGTTCTCTCAAATCTAAAACACTAGCCAATAATCGGAGGCATAAAGATGTTTTAATATCCTTGATGATAATGAAAATGGAAAATTAATATCAAAATGTTATACATGATATAGGATGTGACCCCTTTTTTATACATTACCATTAGAACAAATACATTTATATAGAGGATATTGTAATAGTACAGAAACTCCAAAACTTATAATCGACGCAACCGGTTCAATTGTAAAACAATTTCATAAATTTGGTATTGAAAAAACAAAATCAATTTACTTATACGAAGCATTTGTATATGACAAACAAAAAAATCAAAACTTCACTGTCACAAATATGGTTAGCGAAAGACACACTAATATTGCAATTTCAAATTGGCTTTTACAGTGGATAAGTTCTGACATCAAAAAACCAAAGGAGACTGTTTGCGATAATTCTTTGGCTCTGCTTTCAGCTATGGTTCAAAGTTTTACCCAATATTCATCATTACAGGACTATATAAGAGCTTGTTCTGATTTGCTTACAAAAAATATTACTTCTGATTCACATCATGGGTTCCTCGATGCTTCATAAGAATCGATGTAGCTCATTTTATTAAGATATGTAGTAAGTGGACTCCTCTGAAGACAGTACCGCGGAGAGTTAGAGAAATCATTCTTCGTGCTATGTGTTTATTAATAAAGTGTCAATCATTGACAGAAGTTCGCTCTTTGCTATTTTCAATGTTTGTAGTTTTTATTAATGAAACTGACGGGATAAATGTAATAAGTAGACAAGAGACCGAGTGTGAGGTACATAAAAAAAGATTGATTGAGGCTACTTCTAGTGGTTTTATACAATGTCAAAAAGAGTTTGATGATTTAATTGCAATATCTGAATCACAAGATGAGGCACGGAATGCGTTAGAAGAAATGTTTGAGGAACAAAATGAAGGACTATATGATTATGAAAACCTTTTCAATCATGGGCAGATAATATATATGATACCACTAAGAGTTTGATAAACGAAGGATCAGGAATAAATCCATTGTTTATTCCATCATTAGTTCCTATTTTAGTTAAAATAACAAAACTGTTACCGCTATGGACAGGCATAATGATACCGATATTTGGTTATGGTGACGATGTTTGTAGTTCATCAGCCGTTGAGTCGAGTTTTAGAAAACTAAAAACTGTGACTTTTAAACATGTATCATTACCTACCGATATTGAACAATATTTAGAAACTCATATTTCATCTTTAAAAGGAGCTACACTAATACGTTCAGCCAGGAATATGAATGATTTGTCTACACTTTCGGTAGTGTCAGACCAAGTTGGTATGATGACGACGTAGAACTACCACCATTAAACGTCACAAATGGTGATTGTAATGATACGCAACCATCATTGTGTGCAGTACTTGAAAACCGTGATATGTGTCCATCGCCATTAAATAATACTGCAAATTATGATGATGATAATAATAATAAAGATGAATCACCCTCAGCGTTGTATTGTGTCATGGAAGAAAATGAAATTAGGTTCGTTACACCGTCAGGTGGTTTGAATGAAGAAAATCTAGCAAGAGAGAGTTGGAACAGAAAAAATAATAAGCAAAGAAAAAGTAACTCTTACCTAGTTCCAAATCCTCATTTACGCCATATCGATATAAGCATGCCACGAAACAAACGATCATTGCCGGTATTAAAAAATGGTTCCCGTTTTGCAGAATTGAAAAGCACTGTACTCAAAAATAAGCAGGATAAATTTATTTTGAGCAATACCTGTGCATTTGATTCAATCACTTCATTGATAATGGTTTGTAATTAAAAATGATTATACTATTTTAAATTATTACTAAGGTATATATTTTAATGTATCATGCTCCTTTCAGTTAAAAAATAACTCAACCATAATTTTACCATTTTTTTTGTACTTTTGACGATAAATCAGTATTATAGGTAGGTAATATATTGTTTGAACATTTTATTTTTTATATTTTTTTTTTTTTTTTTTATTGGGTAACCCGCGGCAACATAGGCCATTGGGTGTGGAGAGAGGGCACTGTAGGTTTTTTATATTGGGTAGGTTGATACACGTGTGTTGTGTTTGGCAGAATTTCTAATGGGGCACCCGTAGGTTTCTGCCATGCCCCGGGGTGGGGGGATGGCGGCACTTGTTCTCCGGACACCGTGACTTGCACGGAGAAAAATGCCGCCCAGTGGTCGAGGATCGAACTCGGACCGGCTGTGCCGAATCCGTCGCGTCAGACCGCTCGGCCACCTCGTACCCCCATTTTTTATATTATAAATATCAATTACTTCAAAAATTGCAAACATAGGTACTACTTGATATGTGTGTAAGACATTCTTTATATCAATTAATGTTTGTATTTATTATACAATAATAATAGGATTATTTTCTAAATTAAAGTAAATTTATTATAATAACATCATGACGTGTTTATTAAACAAGTGTTTTTACTGTTTAATATGATTAATATTTATTGAAATATAAAGGATAACTATAGATTCAAAATTCCAAAATATAAAAATAAATATTCTTAACACATAATATATAAATACATCCAAAATTATGAGAATAAAGTTATGTTCACTGATGCAAAACCATTGAAATATCAACAGAACATTTTTCAATTCATTTTGATATTTACTTGAGCAAGTACTTTTAAGAAAATAATAAACTGTACACTTCTGACCAGTTTTTTTAGAATAACATAATACTGGGGATATTATAAATTGTAATAGCTTGTTATGTATAAATTTGTTATTTAATTTTCAGGGATCTTACTGTGATAGTAAAGAATATGCAGACAAAATAGATTTAGTTGAAGGAAACACTTTTTTTACGTTTATTTCTAATATTGTTAAGACTGGAATAAACTCTTTAACATACTCAAAAAGAGCAGATTTGATAATTAGTCGTATGGAAGTGACATTACAAGAACTTCAGTATAGTGTAATAATGGCAAAATGTGATACAACAGCTGGACATGTCATAGAAACTATGCTCAATGACTACCCAACAGCAATAGAACAAAGGTCCTGTTCAAATGATAAATGTCCTGGTACAAAAAATAAATCAACACGTAATATTACTTTTATATCATATCAAGTCAGCAACGGTGAAATGATTAAAGAGCTTCAATCATTTTTGAACGAACGAGTGAATATGGAATATTCAAGATGTATTGATAATTGCACTTCATCAATTTATATTCAATTGTCAAAAATGCATTTGTTTATAGACGTTTTGTTTTGGGAAAGTAAGAATATATAACGAATATAAATTATTGTGAATAAAATAATTTATATATAACCTATTTAAGGGGAATATTATTTTAAATTTTCAATCCTAAGCTATACAATTTGAAGATTTTATAAATTTTTAACTATAAAATCTTTTTTAAATTTTTAATTGAACTTAATTTGTCAAAATTCGATCTTTAAATGCTTATAAAAAAAAAATTGTGCCTATGTATTTTTAATATTTTTCCACTACTATTGTAACAATATATTAGGAACCTTGCATTAAATTTTCACGCTTTTTGGCCCAACAAATAAAATTTTATTGATATTTAAAAAAAAAAAACCTAAAAAAATTGGAAACTGAAAATTTCCGTAAACAGTTCAAAATAAGTCAAATTATTTTGAAATTTTAATGGTGTGTAGGAAATTCTAATATAAACTTTCAGTGAAATTTTCATACATCTACAGTTATTCATTTTTGAATTAAAACAAAATAAGAAAATCCCTACATGAGAAATTGAGAGAATATCCAATGTTGAAAAAATATGAACTTCAAACGCTCATAAAAATTTATTTTGACTTGCTTATAAACATTTTTTCATTGATAAAAATAGGCAAACTTATGAGGAATCTTGTATTAAATTTTCAAATCTTAGATTTAAAAAGAAAAATTTTTATCAATTTCTAAATCAAAATATATTGCACATTTTCGTCATTTTTACGTATTTTGTCAAAATTTGAACTTTGATTACCTATAAAAAAAAATTGTGACTACGGATTTTTAATATTTTTCATATATCAATGTAACAATGTAGTAGGAGCCTTGTATTAAATTTTCAAAATTTTTTACCCAACAAATAAAATTTTATAGACATCTATAGAAAAAAAACGTAAAAAAATTGGAAATAGAAAATGTCTGTAACCAACTCAAAATAAATCAAAATATTTTGAAAATCTTATGGTGTTTAGAAAATACTAATATAAACATTCAGTCAAAATTTCATGGACCTACTGTCTTTTAGAGTTATACCAAAAACAAAAATAGATTTTGTCAAAAATCAGGTTTGCGTAAAAATGCCCGTTTTTTCCTTAATTTTTCATTTGTTTTTCACGGCGCTTTTGAAAACTACTGGGAATTTTGACCTCCCCAATGCACCAACGATATTCACTTTCCCATCGAACAAGATACTGAAGTTGCAAATCGATGCATTATTTCGACTAATTATCGTGTACACAGACGCAAAAAAAAATTTAAAAAAAAAAAAAACATACATCATTGTAAAATCAATACATTCATCGCTCCGCTCAGAATCTAAAATACGTAATCATAACATAAAATAATAGTGATAGCTTTAAATTGCAATCGGGCTTCTTTGATGACGACTTTTAAGTTGAACCAATTATTTCATATAGTACTAATAAGAAAAAAATTTTAGATGAACGTTTGGAATTGAGCCAACACAGCACGGAAGCAGCTAGGATGGCGCAAATAAAATTATCAGATATTCCTCAAGTGTTAACTCATGGTAGTATAACATATGAGCTTCGTGGAGTGATAAGTTTTCGTCAAGGAAAAAGCAGCTTACGAAACTCGATTGGCCACTATCAAGCCTATTTAAAGAGAGCTGGAGGAAATAATTGGGAACTTTATGACGATCTCCAGAAAAAACCAATTCCTACAAAATCCACATCAAAAGTACCATGTGAATTTTTATTTTATACCATTTAGTATTTTAATCAAAACAAGTTTTTAATAAATTGACTCAAATTTTATTTATATGTTATTTATTTTCAATTAAGTCAAATAAAATATTATACTTAAAACAATCACATAATTTACAAACTTGTAACCAATACACAATCAACATATATGTATCCAAGAACACGTTAATTAGTATATAATATTATAACAATTACTGGCGTTAGGATGTTGATGAATTTAACATTTTTCTAAATGGTGAAATGTTAGTAGGTATATTACTTATTCAAATGCAAATAAATTACAAAAATCGCAGTGCAAATATTCAGTAGTTTCTAAATGAAACAGGGTTAGAGTATTAGACTTATACTACATTTTGTTTCACATTACATACATGTTCACTTAACCTGGGTAATAGTTTAGTTATTAATAATGTTTATTTGTGTATATTATTATGCATGATTCAACAATTGGTACATACCAAATATTAATACCTGAACAACATGTACAACTAAATTACCTATATAATCAATTATGGCTATTTACTTAGAAAACAATTAAGTAGGTATTTCCTAAGAATTAAAAAAACTGTATACATAATACCTAATAATAATAACACTAATAATTCTGTATTGTGCTTCAAAAAAAACAGACAAATAGGACATCTCAAGACCACAGTGACCACTTCACATAACTAAATGAGGCGACTGACGTTGAAGGAAACACATTTGTCTACTCTTATAACTTATGTATTATTATCGCTTTAACTAGTTTCTATTTTGCTACACCTATTAAAACATTCTGAATTAGATATACTAAATGTTGTTTTAAATTACATAAATATTTACTTAATATAATCAACAGTTTAATATTTAATAATATTATGAATGATACAAACGGTGGGTATACCCTTAATTAATACGTAGCATGTACACATTTACCTACATTATCCTAAATACCTACCTAATTAAGTTAGTAGTAAATATATGTATAAAAATTAAAAATGTTGATATGTATTTAACGGTATGCTAAATATTTGCATTTTAATAAAATAATATAAATTTATACTATTCATCAGTGATCAGTATAATAATTAACTATTGTTTTTATGGCAGCAAACGGTAAAATCGCCAAAACGGTTTTTTAGCCATTAAAAAATGACGTGCGAATTCCGGTGACTATCGTGCGAATTCATGCTAATGGCGTGCTAAATATTGGCGGTATCACTTTTGGAAAAATCGCAAAATTTCTCTAATGGGCCGGGCTGGCGCAACGGTAAAATCGCCAAAACGGTTTTTTAGCCATTAAAAATGTCGTGCGAATTCCGGTGACTGTCGTGCGAATTCATGCTAATGGCGTGCTAAATATTGGCGGTATCACTTTTGGAAAAATCGTAAAATTTCTCTAATGGGCCGGGCTGGCGCAACATTGCTCCAGCCCGGCCCATTAAATTTTGAGTTTTGCAGTTAAACCAATACCATGCAAATTTTAATTTTAGTCATGCAAATTCATGCTAATTGCATGCTAAATATTGGTGCAAAAATTGTCCAATATTTCGAAATGGGCCGGGCTGTCGCAACGTACGTAAATATTTTGACATACGTACTTCACACAGTTTGATGTATAGGGGCAGTTCTGCTATAGCAGTAATGAAAAAATTACTTCCATAGCAGTAATGAAAAAATTACTTCCATAGCAGTAATGAAAATTGACGTTTTAAGGATAGTTTTTTTTCGACGGCGGCCACGAGACTGTCCATCAACGTGTTTTAAAACTAATTTAGATGAATATTTTTGCTACATGGAAGAAATTTCAAATATAGTTGTATTGACTTGCCCAACTAATCTGGATATATTAAGTCGTTCAAATAATATTTTTGCTGATGGCACATTTTTACATTCGCCAAAATACTATGATCAACTGTACACAATTCATACGCTACAAAACGGTTTTTATATTCCTTTAATATACTGTTTTTTGACGTCAAAATCAACTGAATATTATGTAGATATGTGGCGCACTATTATAAAATTATGTTTAAAGTTGACAGGCATAAATGTATTAATATCATTGGCTAATTGTAATTTTCATTTCGATTTTGAAAAAAGCGCACACAATGCTATTAAAGAATGTTTTCCGAATAGCAAAATTATGGACTGTAGATTCCACTTAGGTCAAAGTTGGTTCAGAAAAATCTAAAGCAATAGCGACTTATTAAAAGAATATAATTCAAAGTAAGAAATAGGCCTTTGGTTAAAATGTTTTTTCGCTCTTGGTTTTTTACCCGAAAATTTAGTCGGTGATGGCTTTTCTTGTTTAATCAAAAATGCTCCTACTGACAACTTTTATTTTTCGGATTATATATTTGACAATTATGTATGCCCTGAAGCGGTTTTTCCACCATTTGTATGGGCTGGTAAACCTTCAGAAGAAGCTCGAACAACCAATGGACCAGAATCATTCCACCGACATTATAATTCGCAGTTTTACACATCACATCCTTCAATTCATGAAGTTATTAATATATTATTAGACATTCAAACATACTTAAAAATTAGTAGTATTAAAACGAATAATAAAAACAAACCACGAAAAGAACAAATTGATAAATTGACATTTATAACGGAAACATGGACAAAATTAGAAAAAAAATGAAATATCTCTGCTAGAATATTTGAAAGTAATGGGACCAAAATTTTGTGCCACAAAATTGTAATTTATACATTTGTATTATTTTTATTATTATTATTATTATTATGATTAAAAAAATATTTAAATAGTGTACTAGAAAATTGTTATATAACATATACATATACGGGACAAGCACATATATATATATTAGAGCGCAATCGTGTTGCGTTTTATGCAGGTAAAAAAGGTTATAGACTGGCGCGATAGTGCTAATTGGTCGAGCGCAATCGTATTGCGTTTTTTGAATGGAAATAGGTAAGCCGGGCGCAATCGTGTTACACCCTTTCAAACTGAAAATACTATAATTGATAGTTGACTTTAAATGTAAATAAATCTAATACTAAAACACATGAATGTACCTCAATGTATGGTTCAACTAGTAGTTCAAATTCTGAGAGTGAGCTAGATACTTCTATGGATATTTCTATTAATTCTTTTTCTAGTATTTAACATACAAATAACGAACAAAAAAAATTCAAAGATATGAGCTATGAAATGACTTGTTTCTATATAAAAAATAAGCCCAAAGCTTATATAGGTTTAAATTCTGATTGGTATATTCAAGGATTTATAGAATTGTTAAGTATAAAGAGTAAAGTTTCAGAGAGAGATATATTATTAACACTAATGAAAATTCGTTTAAATGATTCATTTTCTAGATTAAGTGATTTTTTTGGTGTGTCTGAAAGTTTTTGTTGTAGAATTTTTAATAAAACTATTAAATTAATCAGTGGATATTTTAAAGAATTTATATATTGGCCAGATAAAAATAGTATTCAGAATCTATTACCGATTCCTTTTCGTTATAGGTATTCAGATGTGTAATCAATTATTGATTGCTTAGAAATAGAAATTCCTAAGCCATCCAATCCTATAGAACAATCATTGACATGGTCTGATTATAAAAAATGCAACACACTTAAATATTTAATATCATCTACCCCAGATGGGTTTATTAATTTTATTTCTGAGGGCTATGGTGGTAGATCTAGTGATGTTCTATTAGTTGAAAAATCTGGTTATTTAGAATGTCTTCCTGAGAACTGTACAGTCATGGCTGATAGAGGGTTCAAAAGTATAGACTTTATGTTGGAAAAACGAGTGTGTAAACTAGTTAGACCACTAAGTGTTTTTTCAAATAAAAAGTCTACTAAAGAAGAAGTGCTTGAAACTAAACGTATAGCTAGTTTGAGAATACGCATTGAACGAGTAATAGGCAGATTAAGAGAGTTTAAAACCTTAAAACCACATGCCTTGATGCATTTAAGTTTAGTTTCAAATGTAGATGACATTATAACTATTGCATGTGCTTTAATTAATTTACAAAAACCTATTATTACTCAATAATGAATAAACCAACTGTTAATTTTAATATACTGTAATGAACTTAACAAAATCAACAACTTTCAAATTCAATATTATGTATTATTATAGTATAAAATGTCAATATAGTCATATATTGTAAGTACCTAATACATATAGAAAATATTAATATTAATGTTTATGTATTTATTAAAATTGGAATTATAAAAGTTTTCCAAAATGTCCAACTTTTTTTAATTAAGTCATCACACATATTTTTATTATAATCAATCCATGTAATGTGTACTTTCTTGTTTTGTGTAAAGTCAGGATCAGCTATTGAAGAAGCCCTCTTGGTTTCTTTAGTACATGCATTTGCAGTTGAAGCTGAGCCAGAACTTTTGACTGTATGATACCATTTTTTATATAATTATTCATAGAAGTATGCTTCTGTGAACACTTGATTTCCAAAACAAAATCTGAAGCAAGTCCATCTGCTGATGCTCCTATGATAGGAAAATCAGAAGAAATGGCCAAACCAGTCTCACGGATGGTTCTTTTTACTATTTTCCTCACTTCTTGAAGTACCTATTAAGTTATTTATAAAAAACATATGTTAGGATCATATGTTTACATTAAATCAACTTAATAAATAAATAAACATAGACAATTAATAAAATAGTAAAAAAATAAATATTAAAATAGTTTTGTGGTGCACTTTTTGTCCTACTTTGTCAATTTAATTTTTCTACATCCAAGTATTTGTTTGATCAGAACCCATCACCTTTTTTACACCTAGATAACTCATATATTTTAGATGCAGTTATTCTTCCATATCTAAGTTCGAACCACAAAACATTATTAGCTTGGTTAGTAGTTTTTTCCTCTACACCACTGAATACTGATATGGGTGTTCTTTCTTTTAAGAAATGTAAAAAGTCATCCGCTGTACCATCTGTATTATAAAATAATGTGTGTAAAAAACATTATATACAAAAAAAAAATCTTTTTTTCTAATACAAAATAACTTGGCCTTCCATAATACTTAAAATAATTAAAACTTTCAATCTAAGAACATATATTAAAGTAAGCACAGAAAATTTGTATTAATTAGAACCAACCTTGTGTTACTAGCTTATGTATAGTAATTAGAGTAGGTAACACTAGTATAGAGTAATCAGTAAGTTGACTATGTTTGACGATTTAGTAAAATAATAAAGTTTTAAAATTAAAATATTATAAAAAGGCTATCATACAAATACAAATAATATTAATGCTTCATGTTTGATTATAATAGATCAAGTCAATTTAAATTTAATACTAGAGCTAACAACATAAGTTTTGTTCTAGTGAATGCAAATTTGCTATGTTTTAAAGAGAGAGAAAACAAATGTTAAATAGTGCGCTGATATCATCTTAATAGTAATGTTTTTATATAGCTAATACATCCCAACGACTTGGATAGTTTTAATAACAATGCAAAGAAGAGGTCTAACAACAATTTAAATCAATGCAGTAAACAATTGAGAATAGAAGAAGTTGGGAAAATATCTGTGAAAAAGTTAACACAAGCCGAATTTGATACTGCAAATGTGCAGCTTATAGTTAATACGGTGTCTCATTATTATTTTATAGACCCCTCTGCAATTTTAAGATACTGTAAAATTACTAGAAATAAAGTTCCTGTTTCAAGAAGAACATTAATGAGCAATGTTCAATGCATTTATGAACAAATGATTTCACAACTAATAAATTACTTGGAAAACATATTAGTATATTTAAAATAAGTATATTTCACAGGTTAGATCATTCAAAATAATTGTGTTTTTTTTTCTTATATTATATTCATTAATTTTTATTATTGTAGATCATACATAGGCTTTACTTTACATTGTATTGATCCTCAAACGTCGCATCGACATTCTAAAGGACTTCCTTGCAGAAGAATGATTGGTAGTGTTGGAATTATAAACAAAACACCCTATATAATGTATCACACTGTAGTTCAGCGGACGCTGACTATACATTTTTATAATACTACAGCATATGTCTTGTGTAGTGTAGCCGGGTATAGTTAGTCGTTGATTTATATTACGCCTCGTAACACTATTGTACATCGTATCATTATACTTATTATTATAATAATATAAATCCGATCTTATTATTATTTACCTTTAACTTCTGTATATCTGTGTACTTCAACAGGTAGACGTACATATGCTAATATTGAAGAAGCTATTGATAAAATACTCAACGAATTTAAAATTAATAAAAAAACTACTCTCATAGTTACAGACAATGCTGCAAACTTTGTTAAAGCTTTCAGGTATTATTTAATTATTTAGTATTTGTTATAATTTAATAGTTGGATGATGCTAAGAAGATGTTTATAAATAATTGTAATAATAGTTAGGTAGGTATGCTGTTTTTAATGGTAATCTGTAAACATCTAATTATTAGTGGAGCTTTTAGGAAAGATTAAAATTAAAATTCAGATAATATTTTTAAACTTGATTGCTAATAGAAAAATAGATTTTATTACATAAAAACGAAAATAATTCATTACATTTTTATTTTTATAAATGTTCAAAATGACCTCCATTATTTGCAACACAGAGTTGAAGTTTTTCGATCCAAGCGTTCTGAACATTTCCTAATGTCTCGGGTAAGATATTTTGAATATTTTGTTCAATTTTATGACGAATATCAGGCAATGAACACGACGGATACACAAGATTTTTCAAATAACCCCATAAAAAAAAATCCATCGGTGTTAAATCGGGAGACCTAGGTGGCCAAAGCACTGGACCCCTTGTTCCCATTCATCTTCCCGGGAAGTGCTCGTCCAGCCAACCTCTCACAATATTTGAATTATGTGCTGGTGCACCGTCTTGCATAAAAATTGGCTCTATTCTGTTTGTATTAATTAACTGATAAATTATTGGCCACACACTTTCTTCTAATAAATCTCGATACTTTTCTCCGTTTAAATTACCTTCTATAAAAAAGGGTCCAATGATCTGCTTATTCCAAATTCCACTCCAAACATTTAATGTTTCTATATTTTGGGCATGAAATTCTATGGATTCATGTGGGTTTTCGTCAGACCAGTGATAAGTCCAGTGTCTACTTGTTTGCCCATTTCTAATAAAAGTAGATTCATCAGTAAAAATTAATTTATCTATAAATAGTGGGTCCTGACTAATTCTATGTAATGCCCATTCACAAAATTGTAAACGCCTTTCTTCATCACCCGCATGAAACTGTTGAACAAATTTTGTTTTATATGCTTTTATTTTATTTTTTTTGAGAATTCTATGAACGGATGATTTGCTCACTCCAGCCTCCACGCACCTATGACGTACGGATAATTTTGGAGCTACAGCTACACTTCCAAGAATGTTTATGGTGTTATCTACGTTTGTAACACTTTGAGATCTACCTGATCTATTTTGTTCATTGAAATTACCTAAGAGTTAAAATTAAGTTATTAAAAAAATTATGAAATCAATAAAATAATTCAATAATAGGTACACAGCTTAACACCCACTACCTAATATCTACGTGATATTTAGCTTATTGTAGGAAAAAATTAATTTCTTAGAAATATGTACAGTGGACACCACGTCACTTATAAGACTTATGGATATCAGGTTCAGTCGCCAATTAGACTAAATCGTCTGAAATGGTTCGAACGTATCCAAATACCAAAATTTGCAACTTTATTATAAATTTGAGAATAATGCAATTTTACCTGTTTCAAAAAATCGAGACATTAATCTGTTGATAACATCGAACGATGGTTTTTTACGATCAGGATACTCAATTCCATAACTATAAGCAGCTTGTCTATGACTTTCGTGGTTTCGGAAGTAACATTTCACCATATCGATGTACTCGTGTACTGAGAATGTATGAGTCATTTTAAATATTGAATGAAATAAGTGAGAAATAAGAAATTATAGTTAAAGACACAGTACGTACTGTACGTATGACACTAATATCAGTAATAGTTATAAAGGAAGAACACAAGATAATAATTTTAATTATAATTTACCAAATTGCGATATGCGTATAGTAGAGATCAGCCCGGTCCCGGGTCAACCCGGACCGGACCGGAATAACCCGGACCGGATCCGGGTTAGGTCCGGTCTGGGTCAAAATATTTTATATTCTTGGTTTAAGTGTTCGGTTCGGGGCACAGTCATATTATAATGGGTTAGGTTTGGTTATATGTTTTTTTAATATAACTGTTTTTTAATATAACTGGGTATGGTCCAGTCCGGTCTTTTTTATATTATAATGGATATTTTTTGGTCTGGGTTAATCAATTTATATACTTGGAAAAATGGTATTATTTGTCAATTTATTTATAATGATTTATAAATAGCATTTGTTTGTATTTCTTAAAATATGGCCATTCGCTCGTCATGCCCTTATCGGTTATTAAATAATAATAATAATAATAATAATAATAATAATATTATTATGTTAAATATGTTCCATCAATACGGGAAATTTTAAAAATAAACGTTGTTTCTTGTTTACTGTCGAATGTCGAATATAGTACCAGTGTCTAATAGGTACTTAGTAGTCAGTAGTCACAGTCACTAGTCAGTACGATACTACGATGCGTGGATAACACTGTGCCACCAACATAAAGGTAAGCAGTAAGCATAATAACCATTTTGAGTACCACTAACTATTAAGTATTAGTTATAAATGTTATAAATTGTTAGGAATAATAAATTAAATATTAATTACACACATAACACATTGATAATGAATAACGTATCAGTTGTCAACCAAAGTTTACGGATTACTAAAATATAATGTTATAATAGGTAGTTATAAACTTATTAATTAAGTTTGTATTTGTAACTGTAAAATATGGTGTACCTATTCAGTACTGGTATTAATATAGAATTATAATTTATAAATCATATCAGAAAAACTAGAATCTTACTTCTTAATTCTTAGGTGATCAAAAATCAACAATCTTATACAATAAACTATAAACTATATAGTAATACCTAATATAACTTATATTGTTATATAAATATATACTTCTTAATTCTTAATTATTTATAAGATTATAAATTTATAATACTTTTCAATTAGCAGCATGCACATCTAAAACAAAATGTTTAACTTTTTTTATTTATTACTTATTAATTTAGGTAGGTACTTATTACTTAATATTGTAAATTGTTTCAGAATTAAATTTTAATTTATCTCATAATTTTAAGTGTGAGATTTTGAAAATCTATAGTTTTAATATAGTTTAAATATTATTATATGATTGTTATCAAAAGAATGTAAATTAATTTTTAAGGTAGTACACATTTTTCAAAACAAATAATATAATGAATTTAAATTGTGAAGATTATAATCTTTGTAGTTACTATAATATATTATGAATTTATGACTACCTATTGACTAGCCTTGGCTTGAAAAATACAAAATTAAATATAGAATTTATAGTATTTTTTATTTACATTGTAAGAACTAAGAAGTAAGAACCGCCCCAAAACAGTAGACCATAAGTAATAATGGACTGCGCCTAGCTAATGTATGTTATGACTAAAGACCGGATTTAATTGCATTAAAAACACTCAAAAATTGCATAATAAAATTGTATAATTGCACCAAAAATCACATAAAAATTGCAAAATAAATTGCACTATAAAAATGCAAGTTGTACCTTTTTATATATTTATAAATATTAATATTACATTTTTGAATTAAAAAATTGATGATTAAATACATTTCCAAATTATTTTCATTAAAATTAAATCTTCTATTACTTAAAATATGTTTGTACAACAAAAAACTACGTTCTACGTCAACACTCGTTATTGGTGCATATTTAAAACAATTTAATAAAGTAGGCGTTATATTTAAATTAACATTTGCTTTACATGACATGACTTCATAGTAACACTTTAGAGTTTTATACCCTTCATTTTTTTCAATTATGTACATAATTTTTTCCTTAATTTTTTTCCCATTTGGACCAGGAATATTTGTTAAAATATCTTCAATTTTTCTAAAAATATCCATACTTTTCAGTAGTTCACAATTAGATTCTTCCAAATTTTTTAAATTCATGGATAACTCAGATAAGTGTAATTTTATGAATGCTAAACCACATTTGACTGCATTATCTTGTACAATCTGTTTCAGCTTTTCGACACTTCATCTGTTAAACTTTCAATCATGTTTTTAAACTTTTCAAAATTATTTGCGATAAACAACATAGATAATACACCTTTATACTTCTAAGAAATATTGATTTGTACATTTGATTACGTGAAGTATACAAAATTGCAAAAATTGCAAAAACATTAAAAATTGCAATAAATTGCAACATAAAATTAAACAGAAAGACAATAATTAATACAAATCGTTTACATATTTGATCAAATTTGATTTATCTTAACTACAAAAAAAGTTGCAATATCAATTAAATCCGGTCTTTAGTTATGACTCTTAAATAAGTTGATAAGATTTTCCTCAATCTTCAGAATACTAAAAATATTTAAAAATTGTTGAGTAACATTGTTTATATAATTAATATGAATGTTCACTTTTTAGTTGATTGTCAATGTAAAGTTCAAGATATTTTATAGAACTAACTTTATTCAAAATAAATTTCTTATTTATAAGTTATAACAATATTATATTCAGTATTATCCAAAGTTAAATTATTAAAGTGTAAATAGCAGGAGTTTTCAATATTTAATTGTAATGAGTTATTATCTAACCAATGCTATATATTATTTTAATTAATTTTCAGTTAAGATTCAATTTTTAAAAATGGGAGATAAGTCTGAATCTAATTCTGAATGTGAAGCAGATATAATTCCTCAAGTTGAAACAAAAATAACAGTAAAAAAAAAATGATTGAGTGGTGAATGTATTTTAATTGACAAAAAAGGTACAAGTGCCGTATGGGAATTATTTAAAAATGTGGTATATAATAATGATGAAAATATATTCACGGGTTTTGTAGCTTGTATTAAATGTAAGCAACCATTTAAGTACAGTCATAGTAGTGGCACATCAACATTGAGCAGACATAAATGTGTAATTGTTAATACCAAGGACGATGCTCAAACCAGTTTGGATTCTTTTGTGTCTAAAAAATTAAAAACAATTCCCGATAAATTAAAAACCGAATGCATAGAAAAATCAGTGAAGTTTTGTAGTGTGGACATTAGACCATTGTCTATAATAGATGGATCTGGTTTTAAAGAACTTGGACAATTTTTAATAAAAGTTGGTCGTCAATATGGTGATATAGATATAAATGATTTAATGCCACATCCAACTACTGTGTCAAAAAATACAATAAAAATGGCTGAAAATCATAGAAATACACTTTTTGAAAATATTGTACCGTATATAAAAGACAATTGCTGTTCTATGACTACGGATATGTGGTCTGATAAATATAAAAAACGACACTACATAACTATTACTGTTCATTATATTGATATAAATTGGATTTTGCAAAAAAATGTACTACATACTGGTCAATGGCCAATATCAGAGAAAAAAACGGCTGAAAATATTAAGAATTCAATCGGTACTTTTTTAACAAGCTTTGAATGTACAAAGTCTCTGAACGCTAATGAATTAATGAAAAAAATCACATTTGTCACTGACCAAGGACCAAACATGACAAGTTCAAGTGGATTAGGCGCATACAACAGATTAAATTGTTGTGCTCATATGCTTAATACCGTATTAAGACATGTTTTTGATAATAAGTTTTTAGATGCTGAAGATGAAAACAATAGGAAATTGTTGGAACCCGTTACCAAACTTTTATCAGGAGCTAAAAGCTTTGTGAAATTCATGAAAACTTCTGGAGAAGTAAATAAATTATCAAAAGGTTTAATTCAAGAAGTGGAAACAAGATGGAACACAAGGTTGGCAATGCTACTATCAATACATGAGCAATGGGATGAAATTCTTAATGAGTATGGTGAAGATTTTTGGCGACTTCAAAATATAGATATTGAATTACTCAAACAAATTACTGAATTTCTCAAACCATTTAAGACTGCTTCTGATGAATTGGAAGGAGATATTTATCCTACTATACACAAAGTTCTTTTATACAAAGTTGTTCTTGAAAAACATATTAACAAGTATTGTGACTTGGAAGAAGATATATATGATTCATCTGGAGAATTAAATTCAACATCCATAGTCAAAAAACTAGGAATCCGCGCTAGAGAAATATTTAATAAAAAATTCATTATAAACAGGACACATGAAATGGCATGTTTTCTTTGGCCAAATTTTAAAAAATTGAAAATGGTGTCTGACGAGAATGAAAAGAAAAGGATTCTAAACAATATCAAGTTAGAGCTTCTGAAAATTGAAATAGCACAAGCACAAAATGACCAAAATGTAGAAAGTGAATCAATCGAAGATACTGCAGCTCTGAATATATCACAGTTTTCTGAATGGGAAGATGATGCACCAAAACCAAAACAGTCATATGAGCAAGAAATGGATAATTATTTAACATGTTTTGTAGGTAAAAATGTAGATACTGACATACTCAATTTTTGGAAAAGTCAAAATGAGAAATTTCCATTACTCTCTCAGTTAGCTCGCCAAACTCTCTGTATACCAGCATCTAGTGCAAGTAGTGAACGAGTTTTCAGTGTTTCAGGGAGAATAATTGAAGAACGTAGAAGTCGTCTAAAAGGAGAAACAGTCGACTCACTTGTATTTCTACATGACTTCTTTAAAAACATAACAGTACCTACTACCTAACAAGTAACATATTTTATAATATTATTTGTTTTTAAAAATAAAAATTAATAAAGCCACTAGGAGTTTCTAGTGAGTAGGTACTGAGTAGTATTTATTTTGTTAATTGTTAATTTATAAAATAATATAAACTGTTGGTATTCTTAATTAATTTCATGATTTTTTTTATTTAATTCTTAATTCTTTTACCTACTGGCTACTACCTACCTATCAATCAAAAAAAAAAACTAAATAACTATAAACATGAAATCATATTAATGAAGTTAACAATTCAACAATTAATAATAGTGATTGTACAATTGTAATAGTGTTTAAATTATTGTAAATAGTTATTTATAGGCTCAAGTAGTAATATTTTAACTTTTAAAACTAGGTATATAATATGTGCATTGTGCAATATGCACTGAGTAGACATTAGATAATATAGCTACACGATACAGCTATATAGGTAAAATAAATATCACTGCTGGCAGTAATATGAAAGTAAAACTCAACAAGTGTCATAGTTGAACAAAAAAAAAAAGGTAAAAAATAATTATTAAAATATATACCTAATTTATTTATTATTTATTTATTTATGTATATTAAAGGGGTTTAAACCCTTAAGCAAAAATACAAATAATTTTGAGTATAGTTTCAGCTTAATTTGATGATTAGGTACTAGGTAGTTAATAATTGAAATTATTTAAGTGACATTTTATTTAGTTTCTAATAAATTTAGTTTATATGGATGATCCGGTTTAGGTACTCAATAAGCATATTTGTCCTGGTCCGGGGTTTTATTAAAAACTTATGATCCCGGGTTGGGCGGTTTGGTTTAAAAAAAAAAAATAAAAATCCGAGCTGGGCTGGTCCGGGCTTATAAAAAGTTTGTAAGCATGGTTCAAAATTGGTCTGGGTTGAAAAATATATTTTTGGAATTGGTCTGATCCGGTTTAACAAATTGTCTTAAATATTTGGTCTGGGCCGATCCGATTTTTATAGGACCGGGCTGTACTCTAGCGTATAGGTATTAGTACTATAAATCGCATTAATTATAAATGTAAGATTATGTCCAATATCGTAACTTTAGGTTCACTTCATGATAATTAAAATACTTAAAAATAGGTAACCAGTTTCACTGTTCAGCAAACGATATAACACGGCTATTTTTATTTCTATTCAGATCAAAACTTTAATTAGGAATGTAAAAGTATTGTCGTGTGCTGAAATTAGATATTCATTATTGAAATGTGAAATAATAATATTTATTTTTTTACTACAATTATTCAAAAACATAACTTGCTCTAACTTGGTTAATTTTTATTTAATTTTAGTATTTTTTTTTTGAACTGTTTTAAAAAATATGCTCAACAAAATGGCTATCTTAAAAATTTTAAATTCTTAAATGCGTAAAAAATTTTTTTGAAAATTTTTGAATTTAAAGAAAAAAATAAATGAATTTTATGCCATTCAATCAGAATTTTCATACTTAGTACTGTAAAAAAAACCGCGTTTAAATATAGTGATTTTACATGGAGATATTAAGGGTGATACGGGACTTTTGGGACACACTGTATACTAAAAGACCGTTCGACATCAACCGATGTCACTGGAGAATATTGTAAGTCGGCTACCATAGTCGGTTAATAATTTTCCGGATGTTGAACTGTGTTATTTCCACTAAGAACTTATCCAATATTTTTCAAAAATTTGTACCCTTTGTTTGTTTGTTGAAGTTGCAATATTTTTGTTTTTACTACTTCTCCTTTTTCTCCTGGTATCTGCACAAGTTGTGTAAAAGTGTTTTCTATAGTATTTATCATATCAACTAAGGGAGTATTTGATTTTTCTAAACTTTTGATAGTTGTAACAATTTGAAGAAAATTAGTTTTAATAAAAATTAAATTATTTTTTACAGACTGCAGCTTTTGTGCATAGTTTAATCCTAAAAGGACTGTTTAGTGAAAAGTATTTGGCTAAAAATACTGAAATCAGTTATAATTTTTTACACATTAGTTGGTTATAGCTTATAAGTTATACACTCAAACTGAATCATTATAATAAAAGAATACATCAATTTTATTATTTTTCAAATGATCATAGTTTAATTCTGAAAAGGACTATTTAGTGAAAAGTATTTGGCTAAAAATACTGAAATCACTAATAGTTTGTTACACATTAGTTGGTTATAACTTATAAGTTATACATCCAAACTGAATCATTATAATAAAAGAATACATCAATTTTATTATTTTTCGCACGGTCATAGTTTAGTCCTGAAAAGGACTAATTATACTGAAAAATTACAGTCACAACAAAAATGAATTAATATCAACAGCTGGTTTTTTTTAAATTCAATATTTATAAATTTGAAAGAATTTGAACTTTTCTGTTTTTTTTACCAGTACGTAATGCTTGAGATTCTTTGTTGGTTCTATTTAATGAGTTGTATATTCGAAATCTTAAGAATAAGTTAAGAAGTCTTTAGGAAAATTATCACACGGATGATAGAAAAAAATTGTATTTAAAATTAAATCTTTAAGAGTCTTACCCACATTGGGCTGAGCAGCTAATGAAATGAAATGTCTATCAAAAACTTGATTAATTTGAAAAATATACTGATAAAATGTAGAATAGGGCATCATTCAATTACTGAATAATAAAGAAGGATTTTCTTCATATGATTTAAAATGGGAATAAAAGTTTCACTGGATAAGGAAGTAGTTGCTTGTACAAAACTTAAACAAGTTGTACATTGATGAACTTTTAAACATTGCTAGATTAAGTAACCACAAATGTATGTCAAAGCATTTTGTTCAGTTAAATTAATTTGTTTGTAATTAATAATGTTTGCAATAGGTAATGGAATTTGAATAGGATTTTTTTCGGGGAAAAGTATTTTAATTTCACTTATGGGAGTTTTTTCAAGACATAGTAAGACATCATCTAAATCTTGAATACAGTTAGCACCTTCAGAATGCTGAAAGTAATCAAGACAAAAAAGTTTTTTTAAAAGTTCTTTTAAACTGAATGCATGTAGGATTTATGCAATTTCCATTTTGAATTCTTACAGTTCCAAAAAAATTTTCTAATTTGTCTTGATTTAACCTATTAGTACATACTGGGTCTATTTTGGAATCACTGTTATTAGTTAAATTTTGATAAAGACGATTTAATCCAGCGATTGATATTAACCAGCCATTAATACATTTTATATTATAGTGTCTAGCTATATTAACCCACTCATTTTTTTCAGCATCAAATTTTTGAACTTCTAAATTTTCAAAATAACTAAACATTTAGTTTAAAAAATCTGTCTGATAAGAAGAATTTGAAAATGGTAATGAATAACGTTTTGATCCCTCATGATTAGAAACTTCAGTAGAAATGGGACGAGAATTAAATATATCAAACAGCTTATCCATGGAATCTATGAAATCAATTGTATCGAAGGCACTATACGGTAATTCATTACAAGAAACTAGGGTAGTCATCCCTGCAACCACTGTATGACTAAAAACATGAGAGGCAATTTGACTCTCGTTTCTTGAAAACTATTAGGATTTAAATGAACATCAGTTAATTTAGGTGCCAATCGATGTTGTTTACTTTTATCATAGTCATAAAAATTTGTAAGATGAATTTTTTCTGCTATTTTGTTTTGAGAATTGAAACGATAATTGAAAAAGTTATTTCTAGTTGCTTTTAATAAATGAGGTGGATCAAACATGTAAACAATTTCTTTGTCTCCAACATTAAAGTAAGGGGTCTGGGGGGGGGGGGGGGGGGTGATGCCTTGTTGATCTGCAAAGTGCTTGAAATTTGAGCCTAAATCAGAAATGGTGACTATTACATTAATAGAAATATTGGACAATTTTTGAACAGTTGGGAAGATTATATTTTGCAGATCATATCCAGTACAAGTAGTAGCGACAAAAAAATAGCCTATGGGTTGTTTCCAAGAACTATGCATACCACTGATCATAATGACCATAACTGATTTAGTAACATCACAAGACTTAATGAATCCTGTATTGTGAAAATCTATTATTTCATCTTTTTTGAAATCAAAGAAAAGATTTAAGTGACATTTCATCTACACACAAGACACATTCTTTAGACTTCACTGTCATGGAGTTTGCTTTCACTGCTAGAACTTTAAATAAAAAGTCATTCAAACCAGGATTAATTTCCCAATTTTCTGTAGTTTTTTGCAAAGTTCTAACAGAAGGCAAACTCCAGGATTTCCGAAGAAATCTATACACTTTAGGACCAATAAAATGTATCATTGTTTTGTCTCATAAGAAAACCTATGTCCACGGGGATCTTGCAATGTTAATTTGGACTGGACTTTAACAAAATTTGCAAAACCTTTATTCAAAAAATTGTCGCACATTAAATGAAAAAACTATAATAAAGACTTTTTTTCTTGGTTAGAACAATGTTTTTCTAGTGTAGGAAATTTTTATGAAGCTCATTATTTTTTTTTTTTTGGATACTTAGCAGTTTATTAAGTTTAGCCTTTCTCGGCGTGTTTTTTGACAGACTCTGATATGTTTGGGTTTCTGAAGTTGAACTATTTTCCTGATGAATATGATAATGACCTCGACACAGAGCTGGCTATAAACAAAAATATAACATTAATATAATATTTACTTGCTTATTAGATAGGTATATTTACTTTTATGCCCGGAATACACGAGGCTAGTTTTTCAAGCTAGGATAGCAAGGTAGTACTAGTAAGCTAGAAAGCTAGTAATAATAGCTTTGTGTAAACAGAACTAGCTTTGTTTTTAAGCTAGCAAGCTAGGGAATATTCTAATAAGCTAGTGTGTCAAGCCAGGCTAGTTTAATAGGATTGTGTTCTATTTTTTTTGAGCTAGCACACCTCCCACCACTGAATTTACTATCCTAGCTAGTGTTCTATCTCCATGTGGACGGCAAAGCTAGTACATGATCGGCTAGTGCAGTGCTCACGCCAATTTTTAATACGCCACGTGGTTTGTTAAATGTAATTTATACGTCAAAATGCCAAAACTAAGTGGTGATGTTAATTTAAAGTTTGTTGAATTATATCACGAAGAAGAATGTCTATGGAATGCCAGTATTCCATCTTATAAAAATAAATCTATGCGTGATTCATCACTACAAAAAATATGTGCAGAGTTGAATACAATCGGCATACAAATGACTGTTAATGAAGTAAAAAATAAAATTAAAAATTTAAGAG
Source organism: Metopolophium dirhodum (assembly GCF_019925205.1). NCBI lineage: Eukaryota > Metazoa > Arthropoda > Insecta > Hemiptera > Aphididae > Metopolophium > Metopolophium dirhodum. Next base: position 90,644,134 of record NC_083560.1, on the reverse strand, counting down.
CAACATACTGTCAAATGTTGTCAAAAATTGAAAAATCAACCAGGTCCGGTGCAGGTGCTAATGAGGAGTATAAACCTAAATTGAGTTGGTTCGAGGAAATGCATAGTTTTATAAAAAATGTTCCAATGAAAAGAAAAACAACCGTAAGTTATATTTATTTTGTAAATAATTAATAAAATAAATTAAACTACCTATTTAATTATTATAATATTTTAATATTAAATATTATTTACAATATTATTAATGAATCATATTCCCTTGCCATGGCACCGCACCCTCGTTGTTAAAATAGTCTTTAATGGTTTCTCTTTTTTGGACTGCTGAAATCGAAGGATGGTTACTTCCTTGTCGACATAAATTTTCCAAACCTGTAGTTTCTGTTCTCCATGTACCATGAATAATATTTCTTGCCTCAATATCTTCACGGTCGACATCACAATGTGTTATATAATTATTTCGTCTTTCATTTCGTAACCAATTATGCAAAGCACATGCTGCTAATACGATTTTATCCACTGTATTCACATCAGTAGCAATAGGTTTTTGAAAAATACGAAATCGGCTTACTAATATTCCAAAAGCATTTTCCACTATTCTCCTAGCTCTGGATAGTCGATAGTTGAAAACTTTCTGTGCCAATGTTAAATTGTCACCTGGGTAAGGTTTCATCATATATGGTTTTAACGGAAATGCACCATCGGCAACAATCACTCCACCATTTGGTAAAAGATTATTCTCTAGTTTATTATAAATAGAGCAATTTCTAAATACACTTCCATCTGATGCCATTCCGCATGCACCGACATCAATATATCGGAAACAATAATCGTCATCTACTATTGCCATAAGAACAATACTGAATACTTTTTTGTAATTAAAATATATACTGCCACTGTTGTCGGGTGCTACAATTTGTATATGTTTTCCGTCAATGGCGCCATAACATAGCGGAAAGTTCCATCTGTTTTTAAATCCATTTTCTATTTCCGCCCATTCTTCGTTATTGATCGGGAGCTGTAAATATTACAATTAATGAAATCCAAAGTAAAATAATGTATATTATCGAATATATATATATATATTAATATTTATTTTTTATATTGTGTGTGTATGTTTATACTTCAATGAAGACAATTTTTTTAAAAAAATTTAGGACAGTCAAGAGTTAGAAACAATTGATGAAATTTTAGATAACAGTGAAGCCAATATTAATAGTGAAGATAATATTGAAAATAATAAGGGCAATGGCAATATTGAAGACAATATTGATAAAAGCGAAAGTATTTCAAATTTAAAAAATTTGAATGCACAACCATCTACATTTTCATCTTCTTATAAGAGGCCCTCTATACCTACATCTGTACCAACTCCAAAAAGAAAAAAAATTGCACAAGTGACGTCACTAGTAAATGAAATAAGGTCAATTAAGGACGATTTAAAAAATATACCAGAATACGAAAATAATATACCAGACGAAAATGAACATGACATTTTTGGAAAATTCGTAGCAAGTCAACTCAAACACTTATCTCCTACACAGTGTATTATGGCTCGTGATCAAATCAATGTTGTATTATCTCGTTGTCGATTGCAAGATTTAAACTATGGGAACACAACTTTTTCATTTCAGACACCTTTTTACAACTCTTCAGACTCCAACATGACATCAAACAGTGTACCAACATCACGAACAGAGGGTTCAATTTTGTCAACAACTGAATATCAAAATAATTCTAACCAAGAAAATCAAATAAATGATATAAACTACGATGACTCCTATAATGATAATCCTATAATGAGAGCATTTAAAGATGCATAATTATTTTAATAATATTATGTATAATTAGTAATAATTAATTAATAATTTAATGAATAATATTTAAAAATAAATTGAATAATGTAAACAGTAAATGATAATAAAGACTTAATAAAAATATAAAGTAAATACAAACCTTAATGTTTTCTTTTAATGCCTTGTAAATTTCGACACATACTTCAGGTATAAATTTACATATTGAAGATCTTGAAACTCGGTAAAAGTGACTGAGTTTCTTGTAATTGATGCCAGACGAAAGAAAATCTAAAGTGATCTCCAACTTTACTTTTGCTGGTATGGCCTCTCTCATTATAGTATTCATACGTTGAATTTTTGGAGCCACACAACTTAATAGGATATCGAATATATCTGGCGACATTCTCAGAATACTCTTAAACTCGCCTATATCTTCACAGCGAAGTTCTTCTAAAAGTAATGCAGATGATCCACGTTCTTTCCTTCTTAAAATCCACGGTCTTGTCCAAATACGTTTTTCTAGCAACACTTCTAAATCGTCTAATGCAATGTCACATAGTTGCCGAAGCAACTGTTTTATTCTTATTATATTATTATTTTTTCGAATGCGGTTCATTTTTATTAATTTTCACTAAATTTAACTTTACAAATTTTAAATAGTGCCCGGAATTCGCCCGAAGTGAAAGTCTCGAGTATACTAAACTATAAAAAACTGTTTATAATACCATTTTTCCTAGCATCGTATAAACTATTCTAGCTTCTTCCAAGCCAAGATAGTAAGCCAGGATAGGCGTTGGGAATAGCTAGCTTGCTATCCTAGCTTGAAAAACTAGCCTCGTGTATTCCGGGCATTAGGAGTTGAACAAGACATGGCAGAAATGTTTGACCAATTGATTGATGATAAAGATTCGTTATTAATGTCAATAGAATTGGCCATTATTCCTGAAGTACTAGGAAGACACTCCTCGGGAATCGTTTCTAAACTTCTGGTTTCTTTCAACTCCACATCAGACCAGTTAAATACAGAAGGCAAAGCATTATTATTCAACCGACAATTATTGTTGAAATCTGTTTTGACAAAGTGGTCTGAACATAATCTATCTATTTGATAACAAAAGTTTGGACTCTTTTCTACTAGATCAGGACGACGGCAGATTTTAACCCAATTATAAAATTTAAAACATTATAAAATTTTATATTATAAAATTTTTACATTATTAATATTTAATTAATTATAATATTTACCTTTCGCTATCCTTTGGAAATCTATGAAATGTAACGTTTGATAAGGGTCCATACTTATTAGAACATATTAGACACTTAATACCCATTTTGAAGTGAACATAAAACACAACATTTGTAAAACAAAACGTGGTTGGTTTGGAATACAAGAAAAAAATTGCGGTGTTGCAATTTGCAAAAGCAAACGAAAAGTGAAAACAGAATGCCGAATAGTGAACGGTAACCAATCCAACCCCGCGCAGAATACCCCGCTATAGTCTTGGAACCATTTCCATATTATTGGTAACCATGGGTTTAACATCATGTTTGTGTGTGGAACCGTTTTCATGTTTTTCGTAGGTTCAGACTTCAGATCATAGGTAACCAAGATCCCAATCAGATGATCGAGTTTCGCTTCTATATTGTTCTATGGCCATATCTGACATTTAGATCTCGACGATCTGTACATTTTTTTTTTATACAATATATGAATACAACAAAATTACATAATTATTAAAACAAACATAGCAAACATAATTAATATAAATAACTGTTACTTTTATAAAATAAGATAAAATAAAAAAAAAATATATACAACACAAGTTTTAATGAATTTTAAAATGTAATAATAGTAAGTTAATCAGATTTAACCTAATTTAATCCAATGTTTAATATCTTTTGCTGCATAAACAGTATTTAGTGGAATTTGAGTTACCTGGTGCCCTTCGATATCAGATATGACATATTTATCACGAGGAAGTATTTTACTTATTTTATAAGGGCCTTTGAATTTAGGTAAAAGTTTTTTACAAGTACCAGGTGTAGTGTCAACACTCCTAACCATTATAATATAGTCACTTACTTTATACTTAGTAGCTACTTGTTTTTTTTTAAATCGTGGTAAGCTTTGTTATGAAGCTGACCCATCTGAATATTGCCCTGATCATTTATCCTAGACTTTGTTAAATCATGGGGGTTATCATCGACATCATCGGCTTCAATAACTGCTTCTAGATAAAGTCTAACATAATCATTTTGTTCACCAACTTGGTTAATGTCAAATAAAAGTTTGATAGGTGTATTTTGTATTGAGCGATTAACTGTTATTTACTGCAAATTTAATTTAATATTAGTATGGCATAAGCGTTTAGCTCACCAGAATATTCAATACGTGAGGAATTGTTTGGCAAAACATAATATTGATTATTCAGCCAAGGACGATCAATTTGTATGCAGCGACTGCATAATCGGGAAACAACACCGTCAATCGTTCAGTAAAAGTTTGCCGATGATTACATTACCAATATACCTGCCCTCTGCATCTGTCGATTCATCAATTGAAACCCATATTGGTCCATCTTGAATAAACTGTCTAAGGCCTGGTGCACACTTGCGTTATTTTGACGCGCGGCAACGCTGCGGCACCGCGGCGAAGCCGCCGTATTCAATGCACACCTAGCGTCAAATAACGCCTTACATACGTGGGTCAGTATGACGCGCAACGTTGAAACGCCTAGTATCACTGAGTTTATTTTCTTTAGTTTTTCACTAGTATTTTCAGCATGAATTCGACACAAGCGATGGAAATTTATAAAAGAAAACGTATAATTTTTGCGTACCTTGTGTACAAAAAATATGTTTTGAAAAATAAAAGGCGTTATTGGGTACACCCATTTACTGATTCAAGACTTGCGAAAGGTATATTTTATACGTCTTTTGAAAATTTACGTGAAAGCCCGGATAAATTTTTTAACTACTTTCGAATGAGTATAAAATCTTTTGACGAGCTTGCCGTTAAAATTTCGACGAAGATTAAGTCTACAGATACGCATTTGAGATTGTCTATACCTCCACTGAAAATGTTAGCTGTTACTTTGAGGTAAGTACATTTTGAAAATTCTGTTTATAATTTTTACTTTAAGACGGATAATTTAATAATATATTAATAGTCAATTAAATTAGACATCACAGTATAAAATAAATATAACAGATAAAATTGTATGTATAAACAGTGTAATGTTTTTGAAAATATTTAATAATTTATTAAATACCTACCGTATTAATATATCCAATATCCATGAATACATTAAGTAGAAACTAGATACAAAAAAAATAGTAATAAATTCGAACACAATTTTAAAATTCATACAAAACATTATTATCGATTAACTTAAGTTCCATCCCTGAAAATGTCGATACTGTCTTCTTCGCTGTATGCCTGATTGTCCATAGTTGTGGAAGATGAGGCTGATGGAGATATTATGTTAAAATTCATGCTCGGACTTTGTGGTTGAGGTAATGAAGTAGTTAGACGTGTTTGAGATATGGGAACTTGATGACGGTTTAAGTAATTGGAATGGTGAGGTGAAGGATAGAAAGGACCGGATACATGTGTAGGTGTATAGTGTGGATAGTTAGGAGAATGTTCATAATTTTGTATAGCTGGTGGATTCCTCATTCGCTGTATGATTTTCATAACTTCACAACGGAATTCAAGCTTTTGATCTTCGGTGAAATTACTGATAGATGGTAGGACACTTTCAAAAAATGATCTGTCTGGATTGGTTTCTTAAACGGGTGGTACAATCGGAGAAGGAATTGGTGCATTCATAAAATCAATTAAAGTAGTCTCGAAGTCATGTTTGCGTTTTTTGGTTGAGTTTTGGGTATAGATAGGAGGAGTTTCAGACTCTTTTTGTTGTGATGTTATTTGTTCAGACTCACTCAATTCTTCTTGTTCTCCGCCTAAACTGGACTGCGTTTCTGTTGTAGCACCAGCAGTTTGCAAAAACGATAGCTGTCGAGCATAAACATACCGTTTACCTACCTCAGCAGCCTGTCCAGATTTAAATTTTTTTTTTTTCACTTTTTGTGTAGGTGTCCTTGATATTCTTCCACTTTTGTATAAATTTATTGCCTAAAATTGAGAAAATGTTCAGAATCTAAAATATAACATGTACTATGATTTTTTTTTTATCCAACTAAGTATTATTTTTTTTTCATTACATATTATTATTTTATTGTTATGTGATTTTTCTAATAATAATAAACTAAAACACTTTTGTATGCTTTTAAACTTTTTCATAGATATTTGGGAAGTGGATGTGATCAGATCGATCTACATCTGACATACAGGATTGGTCATACAACAATTGGAAAGATATTGAGAAAAGTCTGTAGTGCTATTTGGGAAGTCTTACGTGAAGAGTGCTTTCCTGAGTTGACAACGGCCCGATGGAAAAAAATATCTGAAGATTTTCAAAAATACAGTCAATACCCTAATTGTCTCGGGGCGATAGATGGGAAACATGTGCGGATCAGAAAACCAAAAATGAGTGGTTCTCTGTTTTATAATTATAAAAATTTTTTTTTCAATTGTGCTTCTAGCAATTGTTGATGCGAATTATAAGTTTATATATATTGATGTTGGTGCTTTTGGGAAAGAGTCAGACAGTTCTATTTTTGAAAGAACTCCTTTCTATAAAAAACTCAAGAATAATGAATTAAACATTCCTAGGAGTCAGCCTCTTCCAGGTACAGTTGGTCCAAATATGCCATACACGTTTATAGGCGATGAGGCATTTTCTCTATCACCAGATATAATGAGACCTTTTAGTGGTAAAGTTTTATCAGACACAAAGCGAATATTTAACTATAGATTATCCCGAGCCCGGAGAAACGTTGAATGTGCTTTTGGAATACTTTCAAATAAATGGAAAATGTTTAATAAACCTATCAATGGAAATTTGGATTTATCTATACTTTTGGTAAAGACTTGCTGTGCCCTCCATAATTTTGTAAGGACTAGAGATGGATTCAACGTCGAAGATGTAATGACTATAGATGGACTCATTGAAATCGAACGAGATCTCTCAAGACCACCCAACCAATCAATTCAAATAAGAAACAAGTTGGCAGATTATTTTGTATCTGATGTAGGTAGCGTTCCATGGCAAACAAATTATATTTAAGTAATATTACGTTATTATTATGTTTTATTAATATTTTTTTTAATGCTTTCACAACCTGTCTTATGTGAATCGATTTTTTTTTTTTTGATTTTGTATACATTTACTTTATAAATAGTGTCAAGTAAAGCTAATATAATATATCATATTATAAATATAAACTGAAAAATTAATTTCAAATTTACTTACAAATTTCATTTTTGTCTCTATCGTCCTTCTCGTCAAATCCATCACAAAAAACTCGACAAATATTTATCCACGCACCTCGTTTTTTCTTCCGGTCATGATAAGTTTCGACAGCGACATTCCATATCTCAGGATAGTTTTTAACCTCACCAATAAATAGTTCAATGTCCACTTCTTCTTGATTTCCTGCCATGGTGCGTAATGCGTAATGCGATTTACGAATTAAAAAATACGTTATAAAATAAACGTGTTTGGCGTCAAAATAACGCAAGTGTGCACTGACCAATATGATACAATGTACTGGGCGACCGCAAGTGACGGCGCGGTGACGCTGCGGTGCGATAAAACTTGCGACAACAATTTTGTCGCAGACGGACGCGCGACACCGCAGCGTCGCCGCTGTGATGTGTGCAGTACGCAATTAGATTGTGGGTTTTCCACGCCGCGATTGCGGTGCCGCGTGCCGCAGCGTTGCCACGCGTCAAAATAACGCAAGTGTGCACCGGGCCTAATTGATTTTAATGTTTCCTCGTAAATTATACTAACATAATTCTTTCGGATGGTACTTTCATCTGGAATTTGTTGGCCGGTATATTTTTCTAAAAAATCTGTGAATTCTCGATTTTTTAGTTTGAAAATAGGAATATCCACGCGAATTAACATACGACACAAATCAGTATTAAAAGCTGACAAATTATTAGAAGACGTAGATGGCTCTGAACTCAGAAAATGTTATTGAAATTTTTTTTTACGATCTCTATTTTGTTGGTGCTTAGATGTAGATATATGCTGAGTAACTGAATAACGCTGATTTATTGATACTGCCTTTTCACAGCATGAACAGAATAATATTTCTCCATCACTTTTAAATGTCTCGTTAGGAAACTCTTTTAAATAAAAATTCGCTTTTGATTTCGATTTCACAACTTTTGGCATCTTAAAAATTAGAAACTAGACGTCAACTAGTACACGAGTTTCGCGTAAAAACTACGAATGCTACTAAAAACGATCGTCGAGTATGTAGGTACCACTTCCTTATTTTATATTTATATCGTTGGTTTATATTTATATGGTTGGAACCAGGAATGTGAGACATTGTACACTTCTTTTATACAATCCGGCAATAGTGATAATGCAAAGAAAACGCTCGAGGCTTTAGATAAACAGCGCCGAGACAGATGGATAAAGATGGTTGAAAACACGGATTTCAAACATTCCAGTCGTAGAGCATGGCGCCTTCTTCGCAGGCTCGGATCTGATGGATCTGATGGATCCTCAAAATCTAACCTCCCAAAGATTAATCCAAACCTCATAGCTAATCGTTTAATTGAAATGTCTAGAGCACCATCAAACAAACAATTCACTATGGATATTAAGAAAAAACTCTCTAATCTCAAAAAAGAGGCTGTCAGACGAGACACGATATCTGCTCCATTTTCACTAGATGAAATCAACATGGCTATATCTAAACTTAAGAGCGGGAAATCTGCCGGTGTTGGTGAGATTTTCCCGGAGTTTTACAAACACTTTGGACCACGCACTAGAGCTTGGCTAGTCTCCTTTTTTAACAACATATTGGAGAATGGAAATATTCCCTCAATATTCAATAATGCCAAAATTATAGCAGTCTGCAAGCCGGGGAAACCAAAAGACCTCCCTCAGAGTTATCGTCCAATTGCACTTCTGAGTATTAGCTATAAACTGCTTGAAAGGTTGATCCTTAATCGGATCAGCCCTACTATTGGTCGGGCTGTTTCTGCCGACCAGGCTGGGTTCAGACCGAATCTAAGTTGTACTGACCAGATAGCGGCCTTAACTTCGTTTGCGGAAAACGGTTTCCAGAGGAATATGAAAACAACAGCTGTCTTAGTTGATCTATCAGCTGCCTACGATACAGTTTGGCTAACAGGCCTATTAACAAAAATACTTCAACTGTTCCCATGCCTCACACTATATAAACTATTGAAAAACATGTTATGCAATCGTATGTTTTCAGTTCATTTAGGAGAGTTGCAAAGTAAAGTACGTCGCCTAAATAACGGCTTACCACAAGGTTCTGTCCTTGCCCCGATACTATTCAACCTCTATACATCTGATCTGCCAACTACAAATTCCCGTAAGTTCATCTATGCAGATGATATCACACTGGCTACTCAACACAATAAGTTCGAAGTTACCGAGGAAATATTAACAAATGACCTAAAACTAATATCAGATTATCTATATAAATGGCGACTTATACCTAACACAGATAAAACCATAGTGACTACATTCCACTTAAACAATCGATTGTCAAAATACAAGCCCCAAATTAAATTTGGGGGAAAAAGTCTTGATTACGATCCGACACCGAAATATCTAGGAGTGACGCTTGACAGACAATTAACTTACAAACATCACATCGAAAATACTGCTGCTAAACTTAAGACTCGAAACAACATTATTCATAAACTAGCTGTCTCATCTTGGGGGGCAGCTATGCCCACTCTGAGAACTTCGGCCTTGGCGCTAGTCTACTCTGCCGCTGAATATGCCTCCCCAGTATGATTAAATAGTTCGCATTGTAGCAAGATCGATGTTCAACTTAACCACTCTATGCGTATTATCTCTGGCACTGTCAAATCGACTCCGATAGAATGGCTCACAGTCCTCTGCAATATTCTACCTCCACACATCCGGCGTAAAAAGGCTGCATGCAGAGAATGTTCAAAATACTTATCTAATACATCCCTTCCATTAAATCAAGACACGTCAAACCAGAACCTTAGGCTAAAATCAAGAAAACCTGCTTATCTAACTACAACCAGACTCATTGATAACCAGTATAACGGTATGGACGAATGGAAACTAGAATGACAGAATTCTACCATAGACAAGTATAGCCTAATTAAAAGCCTGGATAGTCCAGTTCCTGGTCAACAATTAGCCCGTCACGAGTGGGTAACACTTAATCGCTTACGTACAGGACATGGTCGCTCCGGAGAGATGATACATAAATGGAAAATGAGAGATAGTCCAGGCTGTGACTGTGGCCACCCATTACAGTCCATCTCTCATATTATAAGTGATTGCCCTCTCCGTGCATTTAACGGGACAGTGGAAGAACTCCACTATGCAACTGACAACGCGGTCAACTGGATAAGGACACTTGACATCCAACTTTAGACAACTATCAATTTATTGACAACATGGATAAGTTACCCATAGCCTTAATTTTCTTATATTGAATTATTTATATATCTTTATCTGTATCTTGTTTGTAATGCTTGCATATTACTACCATACAAAAAAAAAAAAACTCTATGCCATATACTATTTAAGACTATATCTTAGTCCGTGATATGGACCATAATGGACCATTGATTGGTGTTTTGTGTTAACGTGTACATTAATCGATAATCGAAACTACATATCGATATAAGTATTTATTAAATGTACTTAGGTATCAAACAGCGATTATTCGAACAAGGAATAAGGATGTTTTGAATTTAATTTTGTTATTAATAATATTTTAAATTATGATGTTGTTTATTGTATTTTACTATTTATTTGAATAATATAATAAATGATTTAAAGATTTTTAATCATATACGTATATGGGATAATATGGTAATTTTTGTGTCTTTACATTTTAATGAACACAAATAAAACATCGTAATATTTTTATATGATTATTCACTTTATTACATTAGAATCAAAACAAAACATATTTAATTATCTGCACGATCACTATACAAGATGTACATCGGCAGTCACGAACAATAACCAAGAAATATAACTGGCATTGGTGGACGGTCGTTCACCACTCACAGTGTCACCAACACCACATATCTCCCCAATTAATTTAAATATATGCAAAAATAACAAAACACCTTATATAATTACATTATTAACAATTAAAAAAAACTCATATCTAAAACTTGTATTTTATATACAATCTCTTTGAGATGAATTACAAATATAACAAATTATAAAAAGAAAAATGAACAATACATTTTTTTTTTTTAAATTAATTATTCTTTATATTAAACATGAATATATATAAAAAAAAATAAATACAATAAAATTATATATATAATGAGGTACTTAATTAAATAATCTTAGTCATTAAATTTTTTTGGTTTATTTATATACATTTTAGATCTTCTTACTTTCAGGAGAAGTAATGCTAACGCGGTTAGCATTACTTCGTCACTCGATGAACTCGAAAAAAAAAAAGATCGTCTTATGTGTGTCTTATGAATGGAACCCATCAACTTTTTCCTCACTCCTATCTCCCTCTTTTAATTTATGTTGTAACAGTTGATCCACATGACTCTTAATTTTCCCATACTCTGAGTCAACCAAAAAATTACTTTTCCTACTTTTTCTTTAATTTTTCCTGTAATCCATTTTTGTCCTTTACTATAATTCCTTGCTAACACAGTATCACCTATTTTAAAATTTATATTTCTTTTACCTCTGTATACTTTTTTTGTTTTTTTTCTGACTCAGTTCAACCTTTGTTGTAACTTCAAGATTATTATTTAAGTATATTTCTTTTTTGAACTGTTTTAAAACTAAATCAAATTTATTATTTAATTTTCGATTCATGTGCAATTCTGCTGGGCTTTTACCCGTGGTGCAATGGATAGTATTCCTATAATCTAATAAAAATTTGCAATATCCTTGCAAATGTCTTTACATTTTAATGAACACAAATAAAACATAGTAATATTTTTATATGATAATTCACTTTATTACATTAGAATCAAAACAAAACATGAATGTTTTAATTAATGAAAATAATATTTCCAAGTAGTGCACAGTATGTGAGTCAAAAATCAATTTCACATTATTTCAAATTAACATTGAAGATTGCACAATCTAATAATTGTCAAGAATTTTGAATTTTAAAGGTTATAACTTATTAGTACATAACTATTCACATGAAGTATGGACTGATATAATCAAGCAGCACACACGGAAATTGTTAACAATAATAGTTCTAAAAACAGTCGTGAGAACCCGTCTTTAGCATAGATATTATAAGACTGGATAGGACATTGGGCTTATCAACTGAGAATGAAGTGATACAATTTTTGAGCTTATAAGAGTTCCTTAATTATTGATACATGTTAACACGATTTAAAAAAAACAAAAACAAATAATAAAATCATGAATATGAAATAACAATTTAATTATTTTAATTATAATAAAATGAAGAAGCTCAATCCTTTTACTTGCGCTTCCGCACTCGACTTCTATCCCATCATAATCCTCTTATTAAAAACCTCTCCTCTCTAACCCTCCCGGAAAACCGAGGCGAAGGTTAAAAAGGAAATGGTGTCGTGACCTCCTGAAACTACCAATTTAAAATATACTACACATATATACAATAAAAAAAAAAATAAAATAATAAAATAAATATATATATATAAATAATTCATGCTAAGTGTTGCCTGTGGGCGGCTTCTTAATCAAATTTTCACGTCCTGTTTTTCTCTTAGCATATAAGCTTATTGTACATAAATTGTATAGATTGTTTATTTTTAATAAAAATAAAAAAAAAAGTTAAGTTAATATGCACCAATAACAAAAAGTTAAAAGTTAATTTAACCATAGGTTAATTCAGTTAAGTTAAAACTTAATACACACTTTTTGTTAACTTTTTATTAAGTTAAAAAAATGTTAATTTGTTAATACAACGCTAGCGTACTTAATTTTTTTCCAACCAACCCAAAACTAAATCATAGACTATACATATAATGTTTATACTCTATACAGTATTTCCAATAAGTTAGATTTCAATGATATACATTTTTAACTTTAAACAATTCACGTTAATATTTTTTTGACATGAAAACGAAATAGACTGAAATAGTTAAATATAATAAAATTAAAAACAAAATAAATTAACTTAACTTACTTCTTAAAATTAAAAATTAATTCGTTAATTTCACGTTTGTTAAAAGAGAAATTTAGTAAGTTAACAGTTAAGTTAATTAAAAGCTAAAAATAACTGGTGAAGTTAAATAGTTAAAATAAAATTAACTTTAACTTTTTAACTCGTTAGAGCCCAGCCTTGCTTCAAAGAATGATGATGTTAGTTTAGTAATTTTGTTATAATTCAAAAACATTTTGTGGGTACAAACCTATACTGTTAGAAACTTATTTTTGTTTTTAGAAAATGTATCATCTACACCTGAAAACCATAAAGTGGTAACGCCTAATTATGCATACAATAGTTTACATTCAAAAACATCTACTCCAAACATTTCAATTTGTAATCAAAGTCCTGATTTATTAGCAATATCTCATTCAACGAAAAAATGGGTATCGCAATTAATTGACCTACCAAGTCCTTAAAAACCATCAAATAAATCTAATAATGAAATAATAAATAGTCCGAGAAAAATCGCTGCAAATAATAATATTTTACAAAATAAGTTACGAAACATGAAAAATTAATCAAGCATAAACGCGCTATTATTACTCCACTAAAAAACCAATGAAAAAAATAAACTTAAACAAAGCAAACAAATTAATGTGCACCGTTTTTTTGAAGAGGCCAAGATTCCGTCAATTAATTCTAAGGCTCTAATATCAATGCAATTATTACATAAAAGACGCAAACAGTGGTCTAAAACTGAAAAAAATATGGCTCAATCATTACAAGTATTTTTCATATTACAAGTCACCGTCCATCTACAAATTTATGCGTAAACATGGTATAATTCTACCAGGTGAGACTACTGTTAGACGTTGGCTTAACTCAATGAATTTTTCTACTGAATTTCCTAAAGTTTATATGAATCAGATAAGATTAAAGATTTCCGGAATGAGTGAAAATAAAAAAATATACGATTTTACTTGATGAAGTAGCTATTATGAAAACGTTGGAGTATAATAAGGTTTGGATGAAATTGAAGGATATGAAGACTTGGGGACATTAGGGAGAACAAATAAAATAGGTTTTGGTTCTCAAGCAATAGTTGTTATGGTTCGCGGTCTTTATTCAAACTGGAAGTTTCCTTTAAGCTATTTTTTCACTGGGGTGGTGAGAAAGTAGATAATTTGGTCAACATAATCAAAGACTGTGTTCACCAAATTTTAGATCTTGGTCTCTCACCAACATGCATTATTTGCGATCAGGGCGCACAAAACCGTCGTATGTACTCTACTCGGAGGAAACGAAGATCAACCTTCGACCACAACATGTGGTAAGAAACTATTTTTAATTTATTACATGCCACAACTTATTAAGAGTTTGTCAATGATTAATGAAAACGGCCGAAGACTCGTCATAGACGTAAATGATTTACGTAAGTACAATGCGCATAGGGCCAAACAGTTATTAATTAATTATATTGTCGAAGAGGTAGCACTAAAGCGTGCTCTTAAAGATTTTGTCAAATGCATAGACTTAGATTATTCCAATAAGTATGATGAATTTTTCGTTGGTTTCTTTGGTGCCTTTGGGGGGCAACATGTCACACCACGGACATTGACGTCTAAGTTCTTAGGCCGTTTGGTGTGCTTGGAAGGTGTAGTCAGTAAGTGTTCTTAGGTGCAATCGATCCTGGTAAAAAGTGTACACTATTGCCCGGCTACTAAGAAAACGTCGGAGCACATTCATACTGACTTCACGTCACCATCATTCAGTTTCATTTCGGCAACATCTGGTTGTGGTTATCCAACAAGAGACGATGATGGTAACCTCTTGCAGACAGAGTATGGGCTTTCTGTGTACAAAGATCGTCAGACGGTTACGATTCAGGAATCGTATGAAAAAGCTCCAGTCGGGCATGCGTCCCGGCTTGTTGAAGTGTTATTGGAGAACGATTTGGTTGATGAGTGCAAGCCTGGAGACAAAATAATGGTGGTTGGCAGTTATCGTTGTTTTTTGCCTGCAAAAGGTAGCATTTTTTTCAAAACAATGACAATTGCGAACAATGTCATAATTAGAAATGCAAAGTTTTTGGTAGAAAGGTCTGACTTCAACATTTGCAGGAAATTAGTGGAAGGACAAAAAGATGCTATATTTGAGTTGCTGGCAAATTCAATAGCGCCCACTCTCCATGGCCACATACACGTTAAAAAAGCAATTGTATGTTTATTGTTGGGTGGTGTAGAAACTACATTACCAAACAAAACACGTATACGTGGAGACATAAATATTTTATTAATTGGGGATCCGGCTGTTGCCAAATCACAATTACTAAGATGTGTATTGCATGTTGCTCCCTTTGGAGTATGCACTACTCAGTTTCTGCAGCAATAAAAACTTGCATTGCCACTGGTGAGATTAAATCATCAACAGCTATTAATACAGCTAATTGTATTGACGTAGTTAACAAAATGTTTGATTCAGCTTATAGTAAACATTTGTGTTCCTTAGATATGTGGACTGTATAGATGGGTATTGATTTGTGGCCGGTAAGAATGTAATAATTAAGAATCGGACACAAGGACGTAAATAAAAAAACTCAATTTTCTTGTTCGATGGTGTTGACTACTATTAAAAAACAAACTTGACAACACAACAATAATAAAAATAATAATAACAGTTGACCGATAATTAATTTAACATAGAATAAAACACGACAACTTTCGGTAACGGTATTGCACAATGTTGCGGTCGGTATACGCGGTGGGTACTGAACGTTATTGAGATTCGTCGCTGGTCTCCTATGTGCGCGGACCGATTACAATAATTAAAATAATACAAATTTAATATGATAATATAAGAATTACGAACAATTTGTGTGACCCAAATCTAAATAGAAGACCAACGTCTAACCGTAATCCACAAATATTTTAGAATTTAGAAAAGGCAAAAAAACTATTTAAAAACACAATCAAAATTTTTCACAGAACGAAAAAACAAGCATTCCCCCATGTTTTATTGGAATTGTTTGGACAACAACTAATATCTCAAAATATCTCAATTAATAATAATCAATATTATGTGAATAATATCCCTCATATCACTGATGTCTGATATGGATACAAGTACCTACTTCACAATCATTGCTATTGGTCGGTATTTCTATAGCTATAATTAGACGTAAATATCGAACTCTGTGCGCTGTAAATACAAAATCGCAGGTCACCGCCGTAAATGTACAACGAGAATTATCGCACAGTAAAGCTGATTGCACACTAGGCGATTCGAACGCGCGTCTCCGTGCGTTTCGAACGTCGCGTTTAATCGTTCAAAATTAAACATGTACTTTTATATGGGCTTATTCACATACGTAAATAAAACGCGCGTTCGGTCGCGTTCGGCTGCGTTCGAACGCTCTGGAACGAGGATGTTTAATTTTGAGCGTTCGGTCGCGATTTGCAGCTACAATTAAACAATATTTTTCCAATACATTTATAATGCTTTTCTATTTTTGATAACACACGGGCGATTCGGACGCCACGTTTGATCAGCGTTTATTTACGTTCATTCATAATTTGTCCCTTCAACCTGTAGCAGTTTGTAGTAACCACCGCGGACAAATTATAACTAACTTACTACTCAATAATCTAATCTCTAAAAAATGTTTGACACTGAAAAGTTTATTGTTGAGGTGTCGAATGAAGAGGCAATATGGAATATAGGTAAGTAATAATTTATGGTATATATCAAGTTATTACACAATAAAATATAATTATTATTAAATAAAAAATGTACAGAAAGTAAACTATATCATGACAAAAATGTCAAACATGTAAGTTGGACAAAGGTGGCTAAAACATGTTTCATAAACTTTGAAGATTACGAAGAAACCGTCAAAATGAATAAAAGTGAGCATTTTTTATTTTTTAACTACATTTATATATAAAAATATGATAATATAAATCATAAAAATTATTTAGATAAATACCTACTTCAAAATAAAAAAAAATCAAACATAATATATTATAATAATAATTCCATGTATAAATAATAATGTTTAAAAAATAAATCATAGAATTTGGTTGCTTCACTAAAATCGTAAAATATTATATAAATAAGAATTGATAAGAATAAACTAATTAGTTTAACATAAAATAATACAAATATAATATATAAATAATATTTTAGGTATACAATATTTAATATAGGTAATATAATATAATATTTTAGTTACCTACTTATGCACTGTCTTTTCTCACACGCTAATTACCTATCACCTTGTTTTGCCAACTTAGTTCATGAGTTGGCTGATTAAAATAATCGACAAAATAATCTCTTACGTCTTTTGCAACAGATGTCGAGTTCCCAACACCTATTTTTTGATTTACATCCTCCATATCACAAGTCTTTGTATCTTCGGGATAAAATCCATCTCTGCGTCTAACGAAATTGTGCAAAACACAACACGCTTTGGTAATAGCAACTCCAAAATCTGGTTCTACTAATAAGGCTGTATGAAAAACCCTCCATTTGTTAGACAAAATACCGAACGTACATTCTATATTCTGTCTCGCCCTTGATAAACGATAGTTAAATATACGCCGTTCATTGTTTAAGCTTCTTCTGGGGAAAGGGCGTAAAAGGTTTTTATGAAGCGCAAACGCTTCGTCGCCTACTATTACGTAGGGTTGAGGAATACCACCATCATCTTCTGGTAAACATTGAGGTTGGGGAAAATTGACTTTACCATTGTATAATTTTTTTCCAAATGACGATTTCTTAAAAATGTTGCAATCACTCTCCTTGCCATATGACCCCACATCTATAATTGTGAAGCAATAGTTTGCATCACAGATTGCCATGAGTATTATAGAGAAGAAATGCTTATAGTTGTAGTATAAAGTACCACTTTTAGGGGGGCTTTCTAGTCGGATGTGTTTCCCGTCTACAGCCCCTACACAGTTGGAGAACTGAGTTTTACTATAAAACCCCTCTGCTATGTCTAACCAATCTTGCATGGTCGGCACTACAATTTCTTTGGGCTGAAGAATTGTCCACAATACTTCACATGTCTCACGTACAATTTTTCCAATAGTTGAAACGCCCATTAAAAAATCAAAATGGAGAGCAGAAAAATTAGTTCCAGTTGCCAAATACCTATTCCTATTGCATTAAAAGTATATTTTAACGGTTAGATAATATAAATAAATATAAACTTTTATATATTAAATTACATAAAATGTCAAAATGATTATATATATAATTTTATATTTCAATTATTATTTATTATTTTTATAGTAGCAGAATTACAAAAAAATGGAAATCTATAAGGGATAGTTTCCGTCGTAAATGTGTCACCAAATCTGGGCAAGCGGCAACAAAATCCAAGCCGTACATATATGCTGATATACTAGCATTTTTAAGACCGGCTATGCAAAATCGAACGTAAGTAAAATCACAAAAAATAAATAAATATTGTGAAATATACAGGGTGTCCCACGAAGTTCTGACAAATGAAATAACTTGTATTCTAATCAATATTTTTTCATTTTTTTTTTTTTATACAATTAATAGACGTTTGTACTACACGTATAATATAAACTTTTTTATTTTCATTTTTTTGTGCATAAAATAAGAAATTTTAAATTTGATTTTCATTTTTTTCAAAAAATTCAAAATAGCCAATTTATAAACATATTGAAAAAAATAGATTTAACGTTTACGGTATTTAATTTGAGTAATCCATTTGCGACTTATTAACATTTAAATATTCGTTCAATTTACTGCTACTGGGAAATTTATCAAACCCAACAGTAAAAACCAGAAGTCAAAACGAACCAGAGATAAGTGACTAGTAACTAAAATAGTACAACAGATTACAGAATATTTATGATAGTCATAGCATAGAACAAGGTCATAGTACCGTCATATCCACGGTTTAAAGATATGTATATCCAATATTTAATCTATTCTGTGGTATATCTACAACCATGGTCATATCTAATATTATGTGGTATAGTATTGATACTACTATCTTAATTCGTGGTTTTAGCGTGGTATTGTTCTATGGTTTTAGGCAACTAATAATTTGTAACCATAAAAATGAAATGGTTATAGTCTGTGGTTATAGCAGTACAACCACTCTTATCGGTCCTTATCATTTTTCGGACAACTGCCATCGACCGGTATTCATAGACGGAACTTACAACACAAACACACAAACAACTTAGAAACAACAATAACAACATATGTATATATTTTTGTGACGAATTAAGTTTGCTAATTAATTAATTTTAAAATTTTATTTAGTACTAATTTATTATAAAACAGTAATATAACTTAATATTTATTTTGAAGAAAATAGTTCAACTACCTACTACCTATAATGTATTTTCAAAATGACCTCCATGATTCGTTACACATTTTTCGTATCGTTGTAATATTGACGCAGTCACTGAATTCAACATTTGTAGTGTTATGGACTTGCATGCTACTGTTATGCGCTCTTTCAAATCATCCAATGAAGTAGATTGTTCAGTGTAAACACGATCTTTTAAATATCCCCATAAAAAAAAATCCAGTGGAGTAAGATCTGGAGAACGTGGTGGCCATTTCACAGGACCGTTTGTTCCTATCCATCGCAACGGAAAATTATGGTTCAAATAATTTCTAACCACATTAGCATTATGTGGAGGGGCACCATCTTGCTGTAACCACATACATTCCCGAATATGAAGAGGGACATTTTCTAGCAATGATGGTAAAATATTTTCCAGAAAATCCAAATAACGCTCACCATTTAATGTTCCTTCATAAAAGTAAGGGCCAATTAATGTGTTGTTTAATATACCACACCATACATTTGTGGACCATCGAACTTGGGACTTTGTTTCTCTTGTCCAAAATGGATTTGAATCATTCCAATAATGTGCGTTATGGCGATTTACCATGCCGTTATTGTTGAAACAACTTTCATCAGTCCATAATATTTTGTTCAAAATATTGCTATCCTGGTCATATAAGCTAACTATTAATGATATGAATTGGAGTCTTCTTTCTGGATCTGATGGTTTCAACCCTTGAACGCAATGCAATTTGAACGGGTGATATACATTGTTTATTAATATGCGATGTACAGTTGATTTACTAATATCTGTTTGCCGAGCTATGGATCTAATTGATGCATGTGGTGTGGAACTAAATGCAGCTAAAACATCAACATTGTGAGAATCATCTGCAGCAGTGTAATGTTTTTTCAACCGATGGCCATTTGGAAAGCTGCCTGTTCAACAATTTGTTTTTTTAGTTTATTTAGTAAATTATTTTTAAAAATGTCAATGCAGAGCATATGTAATTATTGTCTAAGCGATACCTATTAGTTCAAATTCATGTTTGCCCTTTATTTAATATTTTTTTAGTTTTTACAAAATATCCGCTACGATAGATTGTAATATTAACTTCATGATAATATTTGATGTTATTATTGTCTAAACGATACCCATTAATTCAAATAATATTTCATTTTATTTTATATTATATTATAGGCTAAATAGTAAATTGTATTTTTATTTTTTTTTAAATAAAATCATGTTGCCCTTTATTTAATATTTTTTTTTAGTTTTTTTACAAAATATTGTCTACGATAAATTGTAATTTGTATGTGTGTTACCTATTATTATAATTCATAAAAATATTTATATTTTTGTCAATTATTAAAATTGAAATCTACCTGTTTGACGCAATGTTTTTTCAATGTTGATAAATGTAGCCCGTGAAGGTTGTCTTCGTTCTGGAAATGTTTGTAAATATTGACGAGAGGCATTTAATGTACTTTTACCACATTTATAAAAAATAGCCAACATATCAGAATACTCTGCATTACTATAAATAGCAGGCATCTTGAAATTTAATTAGTTTTAATTACTAAATAAAATAAGTTAGTCTTATTAGAAAACCTAACTAATAAAATACCAAATGCAGTTTGAAAAAAAACTGGATTTCCATAACCAAGATATCAAACTCATCTGATCTTGATTGTTAAATTATAAATAGTATATTTATTAGTTTTATCTAACTGGAAATTTTGACAGTCAGTGTGTTGTAAATATATTTTTATAGTATTTCTTGTTTCATATCTTGTTTGATACTTGCATTGAAAGGTACAAATTACACTTTCTCTGTCAATTATTTAATATTTAAAGTACCTAGACTTTTTTAAAAATGGAAGTTTATGAAGATGTTGGTGAATTATATTGCGAATATGTCAAAAATAATGAAGACGACACCATGACTGAATTGGATTTTTTTAAGTCAGCATTTAAAGATGCAATGATCGAAATTGATAATCTGCGTCAGGTATGTAAAAATTGAAATTAATATATACATCAATTTTATTTATATTCTGAAAATAATAATAAGAAACAACAATACACACATTTACAGCAATACCATAATTTAAACGAGCAATTTAACAATAAAAAAGTTGAAAGCAGTTACTATGCTGAAGATGTGATACAGCTTCAAACTGATAATAAGTCACTCACTGAAGAACTTGTAAGTGACCAAATTATTAAAGCAGTGGAGTTGTTGCATTTTCATATTTTTTTGTAGATACTTAATATTATATTCATTGCTAAGTGAGCTTAAAATATGTTTCAGTTAGCTATGATTTTATGTTTTTATTGAAATAAATGCTATTTTTTTTCCTTAAGTGCAATTTTTAATATATTTTAGTGCAATAATACAATCAATTTGTTGAGTTTTTTAATGCAATAACTTCACTGCCCTAATAATAAATAATGAAAAAAAAAAATTACATAGTTAGTATACAATTTATTAACAATTACATAATATTATTAGGTGACATTAAAAATTCAAGAAAAGTCATATAAAGAAAAATATGTATGTTTAAAAATAAAAAAAACATGCTTAATAATAATAAATAATAATAGTAACACATTTTTTTTTTATATAGGCTATACTTAAAACAAAAAATGAGATTTTGGAAGAAGACAATGTAAGTACATTGGTAACAAAATTTATATTGAATTTAAAAAAATTTATAATGCTTAACAATAATAAATAATATTAATTACATATTACAATTTTTTTGTTTTTTTTTTTTATAGTCAGCAATTAAAACCAAAAATGATTCTTTAGAAAAAGAAATTGTAAGTAAAAGTAGCAAAATTATTTAAATAAAATTTGTTAACTGTTATTTTTGTAGAAATTATTTAAACAAAAAATGGCCACTATTGAGGTGAAAGATAAGGCAGAACATTACGAAGAAAAAAAAAAAGTAAAAATAAATTTAGTAAATAAAAAAGCATGTCCAACACATTTTCCTAAATTAAAATTATTTACTTTCAGGAACAACAAAATGTGCATAGCTTAATCTCATCTGCTAAAAATATGAATAATTATGTTAAGAGAGATGATTTACTGCCGATTGAATCCAAGGTTTCTTTTATAGAAAAACTTGTATGCTCAAAGATGGATAGATTGAAATTACAAGATGAGACAAGCAGTCTGATAAATGTCATCGATGATACATTGAAAACAAATTATGTAATGTATTTATTTAAAATAGTTTTAATATCATATTTATAATTTGTATGTTATTAGAATTGTACTGAATGGTGGTGTCCCAAGCACAGTAAATTTTTGGAAATTTTAAATGGCATCAAAATTGGCGAACAAACTGTGGAAGATAAATACATTATAAGGAAAGCCAAATCTAGATTTGCTTATTGGGATGATAAAAATAATAAAGTAATATTAATGTTTTTTGTACTATTTACCATATTTAATAATTTATTGTAATTCATTCTACATAATATTATGTACATGACTAAATAATGTTTTATATTTTTTTGTATGTTTAAGAATACACCAAGGTGTCCTACTCAAGACAGAAAAAGAGGAGAGGTTATTCATTATCAAAAACCTAAATGTTGGCCGTAAAATAATAATGTTAAAAAAAAAAACCTTTAAATAAAAATACGATGGTAATTATTAAATAATAATTTATTTATTTTGATACCTACTTATAGTAGGTATGTACTAAAAGGTAAGTATCTTAACAGCAACATTAATAAACTTGCATTTATCGATATTTGTGGGCCCTACTGTTTAACTTTTATTTAATAATTAAATAATATTAATTAAACATACATTTTACATATTAAATCCGAAAAGATGCATCAAATATAATATTGTTACAGGCATGCACAGACATGTTTAATTTAAAAATCAACTTTTTTATTTAACCTTCATTGTAATATAACAATATTATTAATAATTAAAAATTAACAGTTCATAAGCATTAACAACTAATATTCATGATCAATGACTATATTAAAACTATATAGCTAATATCAATTAGTTATATCTTTTAGTTATTGAAAGAAACAAGGGATGCAATTGCGCACATTAATGATTGCTGTTAAGACAAAAATTTAGTAAAATCATTTTTTTTTCTGAAATACTGACTAAATTCACTAAATATACAAAAAATAATAGAATTTACTTAACGGATTGCATAAGCAGAGTATTTGTGTAAAATCTAAAATCTTTTAGTAATTCAACAAATCTAATCGTTACTTCTAAGAAAAAAAATGAAAAAGTTTCCTGCTTATAATCCACCTCATCTGTGACAAAGATATAGATAAATTTGAAAAAAATAGAACTAAATAAAGATCTTTATACGCTAGAAGTCTACGACCTTAGTCTCACATTTTGTTAAATTTAGAAAAAGTTGTCTTTGCTAAGTATTTTGTAGAATTTTAGATTTTTCTCAGTATAGTATTATTATTAAAATTATAACACCTATAACATATGTTTTTTATAATTTAACTAATTTAATCATACTTAATTTATCTATTGGTACAGTTAGATTGCATAGCTGGTGTAGTGCATGTATGTTAATATTCAAACAGTCAAGATATTATGTGATATTCAATGTTGTGAGTAGGTATACATTGTTGAATTATGAAATCCATGTGGAAAGTCACTTTTACCTAAAAGATAAAATAAATAAGAAACTATTTATGAATATTTTTTTTAAGTATAATACATATCTTATTATATTATTCACTATTTAGTATTTAATTGTTTAACAGTTATTATTATTTGAGTGTATAATATTAAAATGTAAAGATCTTAGGTGTTTAGTTATACTTACATTTTGTGATAAGACTTTCTATTTGATTTTGTTTTGACAATAATGAGAATTTAGATGAATCCAAATAAAGTTTATCACCAGTTAATGTTCTATGTTTGTTCTGACACATCAAACAGTAAACTAATTGTAGTAATTGGATCATATTTATGGAACTACATAAATGTTAAAATACAATTTAAATAGAATGTTATATTATTTTTAAATATATACCTAACTTAGTTGATTATACTTACATTTTATGACGAGCCTTTTTTTTTTTAATGGTCAGTACCTAGTCCACAATGCTTGTAATGACCCGCGGTAACCAACAAATTAAACTTCTTAGTTTTATTATAGTACTTTATTTATAAATAAATCAAAATACTACATAGTTTTCAATTTGCATACATATTGTTGAAAAATATTTCTTCTAGTTTAGGCCAGTTGTTGTTCGAGCAATAAAATGTATATTAATGTCACCATTAAAAATTATTAAGTAATAATTTTTTTCTTATTTCATATCTTCTTTGATTCTTGCATTGAAAGGTAAGTACACATTAGGTACACTTTCTTTGTTGATTATTTAACGTTTAAAGTAAATACTTTCTTAACAATCGAAGTTTTTGAAGATTTTGGTGCATTATATTGCAAATATGTAAAAAGTAATAAGGATGACTTATCAATTACTTGGTTTAAGATATACTTAATTGGACTTGACATTCCCTCAAATTGAATGATAAAGGCTCTTCATACAATTTTTTAATTGATAAATTTGAAATAATTGTAATTGGTATACCTAGTAGGTACTTTGTTTTTATTATTTTTTTTTGTGATACAGAAGACGGATACGCCAAATTCTTCTTTGTCAACATTTCGTCGACATATCATTAAAATGTATTACTTATTCTATAATACTGATCACTTCATTAAGTAATAAGTTGAAATCATTGAATAAAAATATTTATTATTATT
The DNA here is from genome assembly GCF_019925205.1 of Metopolophium dirhodum. NCBI lineage: Eukaryota > Metazoa > Arthropoda > Insecta > Hemiptera > Aphididae > Metopolophium > Metopolophium dirhodum. The sequence goes on along the minus strand of NC_083560.1, from coordinate 90,618,965 downwards.
TACTACTATCAATAATTTACATTCGTTAATTGTTGATCACGATCTAACATAATAAAATTATCATAAATCGTGCTGTAAATTAACCGTTTAAGGTTAAAAATCTTAATGTTAATTCTCGTTTATCTACAAACGTGATAAGTGATAAAACCGTATACCAAGAATCAATAACCAGTGCTACATTATGTAACCATGAAGGTAAATTGTAAAATGTTATTTTTATACTTTATAGCTGATATTCTGCAGGCTGATACAGCTGCGGCAGACTACAACTACAGGCTTGACGTTGTTCACTCAACAATCAGTGTTCTGGTAGGAGTGGGGATTGGAAAGGAAGGTCCAAATGTCCAATTCGTATGACCATTGTACATAGTACATACTAAACTCATTACTTATTAGTTATTATCGATTTTGACCGTAATGGGTATCTTTAAATTGAGATATAATTTCATTTTGGCTTCTGGTTTTTACTATTGGGTTTGATAAATTTCCCAGTAGCAGTAAATTGAACGAATATTTAAATGTTAATAAGTCGCAAATGGATTACTCAAATTAAATACCGTAAACGTTAAATCTATTTTTTTCAATATGTTTATAAATTGGCTATTTTGAATTTTTTGAAAAAAATGAAAATCAAATTTAAAATTTCTTATTTTATGCACAAAAAAATGAAAATAAAAAAGTTTATATTATACGTGTAGTACAAACGTCTATTAATTGTATAAAAAAAAAAAAATGAAAAAATATTGATTAGAATACAAGTTATTTCATTTGTCAGAACTTCGTGGGACACCCTGTATACCTACCAAGGGTGATGAAGTTTTTTCGGGTCATGTGTTAATATTTTTAATGTATATACACATACGACATACTCATACAACTATACAATGAATTTATTTTTTATTTATTTATTTTGTATCTGTCATCCCTGTTTGGGGCAGCAACACTGCTTCGATTTACTTCAATAGTATCTTGTTTGATGGGAAAATGAACAATATTTTCAAAAAATATGAAAAAAAATTGAGTGAATCAGGCCTAATAGATTGATATAACAATGAACCCAACTTTTCGTTGTATGCCAAAATGGTTATAGCTTTGGCGTTTATTCCAATTGAAGACATAGATAATGCTTTATTATCATTATCTGATAACCTATCAAATGATGTGCAACCAATTTTAGACTGGTTTGAGGACAACTACGTCGGAAGAATTAATAGGAGAGAGGAGAGGTAATGGACGAAGACAGCTTTTGTTTCCTCACGAAATGTGGAATGCCTATAACAGAACGTTAAGCCAACAGGACAGAACTAATAACCATGCAGAAGCAGCTCATCGCCGCCTTCAGACGGAATTAGGTATGGATCATCCTACAATCTGGAGCTTATAGACGGCTTACGAAAAGTGCAAGCCAATCGTGACTTCTACTATGAGCACCTTGTTGCTGGACACAACCCCCCAGTGAAATTGAAAAAGTACAGGGATGCCGATCAACGTATTTTAACAGTTGTTCGCGATTATAATAACAGAAGCACTGTCGAATATTTAAGAGGCATTGCGTATAACTACCAAATGAATTTATAAAACACCTATAGAAAATAAATATAAGAGACCATTAACGAAAATGTATGAAGAAACAAAATATAAAAATAATGAAAATAATAATAATAATAGTAATAATGTGCAGTATTTAGCGCACAGCTGTCCTGGCGTCCACTTGACTCGCGCCCACTTGATCTCACGCCCAATTAGCCGCGGCCAGTCATCCGCGCCCTGTCGGTGGCGCCAAATTGTCCCATTCCGTTTATGCCGTAAACCGGTGCTGCTGTTGCCGCGGCCGTTGGCAATATATCATACCCCCACCGCTGAGTCAACTACTGTGTACTGCATAATATTATTATGACGGTCGAGTGCCGACCCGCATCGTCGCTATCTGTAAAATAATTATTGCGGGCGCGCGGCGATATTATTTATATTTTTATAAATAAATTATTTATACGATTGTCGTCTGCCGATTATAGATATTAGATATTATTCTATCTATAATTGTGATTCGTGGTATGAAACAACTACATTTGATAATACAATAAAAAGTATACTAGTATCACTTCTGTAGTTCTGTATTTTATTATAGTACTAAAGTAGGTAAACTACGAATTATTTTGCCGTTCACTGTGTGTTGTATTTTTATTATATTTTGTTGCCTTTGCTTCACTAAAAATGGACCGTTCTAAAAAGAATACTCCATACAGTCAAAAGAAACCGTCTGTAAAAAAAATCGTGGCTGAAAGATTGAAAGCAGCCCGTGATGCAAAAAAGTTAATGCCAAATTACAAAGTATGATACATTTATTATTTTTTTAGACTCAGAATCTTAAATTTATAATAAAATAGGTAACGGTCCAATTTGCGACCTACAAATGTTACTCGACCTACCGATAAGATTGAGTTGATCTACAGGTTTCTTTATCGCAATAATTGTCATTATGGGCATTTTATTCTATTTCGTTTTATTTTTGTTCTCCGATAGTTATCTACTTACAATCATTTATAATACTTTACTGCCCTCAGTCAGTACAGTTCCGATTTCATTCGTATGTGTCGTGCGCTCGTTTTGTGATTTTTTATTTGAGTTTTATTTTGTGCGTGTGAATTTTTATGTTCTAACTCAACATGACATCTACTATTGGTCACCTATATAGGAACATTATTAGAGATGAAGTGGTATGTGTTCAATATTTAAAAGACCGAGGGTTATTACTGGCCGATAATCCGATGACATGTATAAAGGTGAAAGACGGTGTTGTATGTAATGGCCAACTTGTGGAATATTTAAGAAGTAGTAAAAAACGAAATTCTGATGGCACTATGAAAAAAGTTGTAACATTACGATGTACAAAACGGGGTTGCCAAACTTACCAATCGATTCGTAAAGATAATGACTTTTTTACCTACTCGGATCTTAACGGCCGTTGTAATAGTCAGCTATCATTATGTGAAATAATGGAAATAGTTTGGTTCTGGGTTAATTTAGTTCCAATAAATCAAGCTGTAAATTGGACTGGAAGAAGCAAAAACACCATCGTTGATTGGTATAATTTATGTAGAGATATACCAGTATATTTTTTTTCAAAGAGAGAAAATGGGTGGTACTGGTTGTACTGTCCAAATTGACGAATCCCTTTTTCAGGGTAAAAGGAAGTATAACCGTGGTCGATTACAGCGTGGGGACCATCAGCCATTAAGAGAAATAAGTAATTCCAGCAACGAAGATTCTGACGAAAATGAAATAGTACGTACAAATAAAAATTATGGGAATCGTATAGTAGGCCCATGGGTATTTGGAATTTGTTGGAAACGGCCAGACTTATTATTAGAACGGCGATTTTTTATAGTAGAAAAACGGGACCGAGAAACTCTTTTACAAATTATTAAAAACGAAATAAAAACTGGAACGACAATTTATAGTGATCAATGGAGAGCGTACTCAACATTAAATCATCATGGATATATTCATCAAACAGTTAACCATTCAGATTTTTTTATTGACCAGGAAACAGGAGCACACACTCGACAAATTGAAGGCTTATGGAGAATTATGAAATCCAAATATAATATCAAAAAAAATGGGGCGTCTCCTTTACTAGATCGACATTTCCAAGAAGAGTGGTGGAGATCGTGTCAAAATCCAAAAACCATTTTTGATGCATTTTTGACTGATATGAAAAATACGTTTCATAACAATACGGCCTGAAACAATACATATAGTTATTGACGACACTGAGAAGTGGAATGAAAAAAAGATTAGTTAAAAATTAAAATTATTTGTAAGTATTACATGTATTGAACCATAAATCAGTGTGTAGGTCGCATATTGGACCGTAAATCAGTATGTAGGTCGCATATTGGACCGTTACCATAAAATAATAATAATGACTAGTTTACAGAATGAGTAGTGCTTATCATAAGTACCAAGTCATTTAGGTACCTACACGTCGACTTTTAATAAAATAGTATAACGGGTTTCTATTCACTCGCACTCGTGATTTTACTAATACTAAGCACTACTCATACCTTTTAGATTCTGAACGAATTCTGATTTTTTTTATAAACGTTTGAAGTTCAAATATAAGTTGTAAAAATACAGTCCATTCAATATTGTATTCTAATTTCACATCCAGGTAATAATAATTATTATTTTTGATATTTATTTGATGTTTTATCAAAATAAAAAAATCCACTTTAGCGCAGTACAATTTGGCAAAGATATGGAACAAATTGCTATAAACAAGTTCGAAGAAATGTCTGGTTTTCAAGTAAAGCCTTGTGGATTGCACATTGATGAAGAATACCCGTGCCTTACCGCTAGTCCAGGTTAGTTTTTTCAGGATTTGGTATGTTTAAAATGTTTGACGATAGTCTGCAGTATGTACGTGGCTACATATTTTATATTATATTTATACAAATAATAATGTTTTAATAAATATTTAGATGGAGTCATTGACTACGATAGGCTAATTAAAGTTAAGGCTTCTCATGTGGCTAGAAGTACAATAATTCGATTATATTAAATTTAATTATATTCAAGCAGTAGAAACTGGAAAAGTATGTACCTATACTTACATATAAGTATCCTTTTGTGTTGTACTATAAACAGCTGTGAAGCCTTATAAACTATTTACTGGGTTCGAAAAATTAGATATGATTAAATTAACCACTTAATATTTTTACAGCTGAAATATTGTACGGTCGAAAACGAAAAATTTAAATTTAAAAAAACAACATCTATTACTATCAGTTCCAAGGACAGTTACATATCACTAAAAGAAAATTGTGTTTTTTCATTGTATACTCTCCTCAATGGATTTCTGTGGAAGAAATAAGTTATGATGATAACTTTTGGACTTCTAATATGGAAGATAAATTACAATCGTAAGTACCACAGTTAAGTATTAATAGTGATTGTAGTTAAAGAATAAAACATATTTTTGAATATAGATTTTACTGGAATTGTTTACTGCCGGGTGAATCGAGCATTTAAATATCGACTGTTAATTTCTGACATACGAGATCCAAAAACATCTACCGTTAAAACTCCTAAAACAAAAAAAAAATTGTTCTAATAAAATCAACCATTTTATTAATAATTATTGTAAACTAATTATTTCAATAAAATGTTGTATGTAAATGTAATATTGTAATTTGTTATAACCTAATATTTTATTTTCAAGTACTTTTTATGTAGCAGTGCCAAGGTATTAATTTCGAAATTTATTGCTGAAATAAATGGGATTTTGAATTTACATACATTTTGTTTTTTAGTAAAAAGTAATATTTTTTTATCCCAAAAGAATGATCAGCAATAACTTATACTAGTTATAGCTTGTTATTAAATTATATTTTACGATAGGTATTATATTTCAATAAGTAATAATGCAATAAATACAAATCAAGCTATGTTATAATACAGTTTATACGATCTATATATTGGTATATGTATTTGTGTAAGTATTGGCTTAAATTATAATCGTTAGTTTATGGATACGCGTGGAGATATAAAATATTACGGCAGCATTTACGTGTATGAATTATATAATGACGCGAAAGATCTTAGACGAACGTTCATACAATAATAAACGGCGCTCCCGAACGAAATTCGTCGGTCGGTCGGCGACTGCGAGTAGTGGGCGTGACTTAAACGCCACGCGCTTGCGAATCGTGAAAACACCTAACAGCGCGTTCTGTTAGCCGTTTTATACGTTCCACTTAGGGTATGACGTCCTCTTAAGCCCCCTACACACTATATGATCCGGTCGGGCTTACAGATAGCCTGACCAAATCAGGTGTTGTGTACAGACGACACGACCTCTGCACGACTTGATCAGATGAATTTTAATTCCACTAGTGCAGTACTGCATGGCGATTCGCTTTCGTTTGACCACAGTTTCGTGATCACAATGATAAATTACAATAAAATAAACAATGGCTCCGGTGACAAAACGCCAAAAAATTGTATTTGCTCTTACAGCATTATCTTTAACATTTGAGGATGTAAAGAAGAAAAGAAGAATGTGGGCCAAAAAATGGCTAATAGAACGAAAGAAATTCAGCCACATAACTTTACTCAAAGAACTGGATGGCGATGATTTCCGTAATTATTTAAGGATGGTTTACGATTGTTTCAATGAATTATTAAATTTAGTGAGTCCATTGATCTCGAAAAAAAACACCCATATGAGAAAAGCAGTCAGTGCTGAAGAACGACTTGTGGCCACACTTAGGTATTTGGCAATAGGTAGAGATTATGCCGATTTAAAATTTAGTACAGCAATTTCACCACAGTTGCTGTCAAAAATAATCCCAGAAACGTGCAATGCTATTTTTAAAGTGCTTAGAACTTTTATAAAGGTAAGGTCAATAAATGTTATATAAATAAATTAAAATGTTAAGTATTTACCTATTTTAGTTCAGCAATGAATATGGAGAGTTTCATTTGCTTATGTCAGTTACTATATTAATATTTTATAATCTGTAAAAAAAAGACTCTACCAGACTAAAACCAAAATTTTTTATGAACGTTTGAATTTCAAACTTTAACAAAATAACTTAAAACAACGATTTTGCCTCAAACAATTTTTAATATTTATTTTATTCAAAAAGTTCTAGTCGTAAAAATTTTAAACTTCCACATTATACAGGTAATAATATATCCTAGACTGACAAATTCATCATCCGTTCAGAATCGTGTTTCGTATACAATGATACCTATTATTGCATTTAAATTTTACACATCCATTATAGTGACCTATTCTATGACGGAAGTCCATTCCACCCCTACTACATAAGAGCGAAATCCCAATTTTTTAAACTTAAACATATATTTTCTATATACTTCTAACTTTACACATATACTTCCCTATAGCAGGAGTAACACTTTACACTTGTATCTTTGTTAGATATTAATAAGAAAGATAAATCTTGATCTCACAAAAAAACAATGACAAAGTAGTTTTTAACAACCAAAACATAATATATATTTCTTTGCATAAAGTCCACTTTTTAAGTATAAACAATTTAAAATAGAATGTTAACTGGTATAATATAATAAGTTGTATACAGTTTAACTCAGTCTCAATACAGCTCGATCAAGTAAATTATAAAACAAAACAATAAATAAAATAATTGTAAAACATAATAAAAACAAATAGTAAGTAGATATGTAGGAAAAAAAACTTATTTTTTATAGAAAAAAATCCTTAATTTTAAGCAATTAAAAATATTAAGTTATCTTTTATATGAATAAAACTTTGACTTTTTATACACCTATTATTGCAAATTCTTGAACGTTAAAAATTCTTGCATATTGTATGCATGTTGAATGTCATTTGGTATTTCATTTAATGTTACTGGAAAAATATTCAGAGTATCTGAACTATTAGACATTGATGATGAAATAGGTGATGGCTAAGCTGATGGATGATTTCCTGAATTAGCATACTTGTTTAATGCTATTGACGACTGTAAAGTTAACTTTTCCATTTTTCCAAAAAAAATTACTTCTGATATTAATTTTTCTGCAATACACTGCTGTGTTCTATTAGCCTGTGTCTTTAAGCTGTAGTCCAATAGCTCTCCCATATGATTCTGCAGGGCCATCTTCTGTTGACATTAATTGTTGTGCACATTCGATTAATTTTTCCTGTTTCTTCTGAAAATTTGAAATGGCAAACATGTTCTTATTAATGAACCACCAGAAACTGGTTCTTTATACTATAACTACAAGGGAACGTTTAGTGTAGTTTTATTTGCAGTCGTCACATCAAATTATGAATTCATGTACGTCCATACTGGTATAAATGGGAGTGTTTTAGAGGGTGGGGTTTTGAAACATACAGAATTTTATAAAAAATTTACATCGGGCGAACTAATGCTACCACAACCCACTTTACTTCCTAATACAAATATATATGCACCCCATGTTTTCTTAGGCGATAGTGCGTTAGCAATAAATAAAAATATTTTAAAACCATTTCCTCAGAAGAATCTAACTCATGACAAGAGAATATTTAACTACAGGCTATCACGTGCTAGAAGAGTAGTAGAAAATGTATTCGGGATTTTATCATCACGTTTTCGAATATTTAAAAAGCCAATACTGGTAGATATAAAGAACATTGATATACTTGTTCTAGTATGTTGCTCTTTGCATAATTTTTTATGACACCGAAAATTTAGAAAATGGAACATTCAGAGAGGGTGACTGGCGGCGAGAAGAGACATTTTTAAATGTCAGTCAAAATAATCAAAGACATACAACAGAAGAAGGTAAAATGATTAGAAATATATTTAAGGACTATTTTAACGGCATAAGCAGCGTACATTTTCAAGAAACAATGATAAATGCATTGGGAGACTATAATAAGTAATTACTAATTACTAATAAATAATATCGAAAAAAGTTACTATATATGTATACCAGATACATATATAAAAACATATTTACCTCATCATCACCACAGATACCTAAAGTGTCAACTCCACTTCTATTTAAAGTTTCTTTGTGATCTAGAAATGTCAAATATTCGAAACACCATAATGTTGGGATATAAACATCCTTCAGTCCAGCACAAGTACCTTTACTGTTTTGAACCTGGAAGTCATATAATATTATAATATATTGTCAATGAAACATGCCAAGTTGCCTTATTTATAGAACACAACTCTCCTATGTTAAGCATAATATTATATTATTATTTAATATTTTGTATTGTATTTAATCTAAATTCAATAAATCAAGTTATTATAAATAGTAATATATTTAGTATTTAGTATACTTAGTAATAGTTAGTTAATAGTAATATTTATTTCAAGAATACTATAATCTATAATAGGTACGATATTACTATAATTAAAAATTGAATGCCACTTAAATAATAACATTGATTTTGGATGTACATATTATATAATATAATATATTTATGTTTATTTATTTAGTTTATGCATATAGTATTTGAATTTAATAATAATTAAGTTATAAATACACAACATACTTTTAAAAATACAAATCGTAATTGATTTGTTTACCTTTTTTAACTCTCTTTTATAGGCAGCTCTCATATTTTCAATTTTTTTTTACGGTTGCAATACTTGCTTCGTTGTCGATTACTTTTAATTTTTCAAGTAAGACTTCAAGTGCTTGGTTTCTGGCATCTTTGTTGCTATACTGTTTACAGGAAACATCCCACAAACTAGTAAATTCTTTATACAACTCTTAAAATTCTGAAATAACTTCTCGTTCTGTAATTATAGCTGCCATTTTACACTAATTGCGCCGTACACCGGTAGAAACGAGTTATCGCGTTAACGACAAAAAGCCGACTGATTAGCAAAATACGCCCGACAGTGTTGCACACTATATGATTTGGTCGGGCGGTCAGATGGAACGGCCACCTGACAAGACCCGACAGGATCATAGTCAGATGACACGTCTACACACGACCTGATACGACGTCCGACCCGACCAAATTATCCTGTCAGCCCGACCAGATCATATTGTGTGTAGAGGCTTTTAAGTAGTATATATTAACTATGTACAGCGCACCGCACGTTTCTAATAATATTTGACACTATAACTAATAAGGCAATTAGTATAGTATAACATGCGGAGGTCGTTGCAAAAGCGTAGAGAAAACAATTCAACTATAGAAGGTGTCGTCACACATATTTTTCCTGGAAAGCCAACACCCATACGAAGGATAAGAGTCGACCAGCATACCAAATACGAGACCCGAACTCTTTCTCATGACCGAGCTTAGCCACTACTACAAACACCCACTCCAAAGGACACAATCATATATATAGAAGCCCAGGACATGAGCTCTTCAGACGGTTAGGGACATTCAGATTCAGGTCGTAACACCACTCACAGATTAAATTCTATCTTAAAGAGTCGTAACACCACTCTTTTACACCATATATTTACATTGTAATTTTGTACTACGTTAATAAACATTCATCATACCTAGTACATCACGTATTTAATTTCTGCGTTGATGTATATATCGACGTCAGTTGGGATGTGACAGATGTATTACTCTGGCGTTCTTCCAGATGAATAAGAATAGTCATAACTTTTGTCCACAGAGGTATGTATGGCACATTTTCAATAAGGAAATGTAACAAGTACTCTTCTAAATACATACTGTTAACATCTAGGTGATAATAACTACGTTTACATGCACAACTAAGGTCGGTTTAAAAACTAAAGCGGTCTAATCATGCATCATGTAAACGCTTTAAAGCGACCTTAATAACATAAACCGTCTTTATTTTAAGGACGCTCGAATATGTGGTTTAACCAAATTAAATCGGTTTAATAAATAAAGTCGGCTGTATTTTTGTCATGTAAACACTCGATAAACAAACCGATCACTTTTATTTTGATAAGTGATGAAATAATATCATGATAATACCCAATTATATATCAGATTTTATTTTACGTATATTAACGTAAAACTTTTTTTAATTGTTTTCAAGTTTTTAGTGAACTAAGTCGTATTATTACCTACTCTAATAAGTTTAATTATTAACTTCATTAGTTGTATATTATAAGAAATGAATAACTCTAACAAAAGATGCAGTTGGAGTGCTGCAGAAATTGCTACATTGGTTGATTCTGTTAAAGAAAATAATATAATGAAACTCCTTGATGGGAAACGATACAGAAACGCAGATGTAAGTAACAAAACTGATTTTCTTATGCAATTTAAAATAAAATAGTAGTATAAACTAATTTACCCAACTTCCAGATTTATGAAGTTGTAAGACTAGACTTAGAAAAAATTGGTTCATCTAAAACGGTTGCTCAAGTTCGAGCCAAGTGGAAGGCGCTCAAAAGTGGCTATTCTGAGAAGAACCGTTTCAACAAGATAAGTGGAAGCAACCGGATGTCTTGTGATCCAGAAAAAGATTTAGATGAAGTCCTTGGAACTCGTCCATCTATAAAACCACTGGACTTTGGAACAGACTCGACAAAAGAAAATGGTAAGGACCTTTGTTTAGCTTTTGTGTTAAAGAAACGACCAACTTAGGGCGGTTTTGATGTTATATAATACATTGTAAATAACTTAAGATTAATCAATATAGGTGTATGTTCAATAGAACATTTTGTTTTTAGTTAAGGTTTGAACTTTGATGATATTTGAACATTGAACATATATTTATTTTTGTTTAAATTATTATTCCTTATTTTTAAATTTGTTTACTAATGTTATATTCTTTTTAACTTGCTGTGACATAATTAACTTATAAACTAAAGTCTACTCTCCCAATACAAGCTATGCTTATAGGGAGTGTTGCATATTATTTATCTGTCCTGTATTTTTTATGTGTATTGTGTACCTATAATTGCAAAATATATACATTATTGTTATATAGATAATATTTTTGCCCTAAGCTAAACACCTGTCCCAAGTAGCTTGTTGTAGCCAAGTAGCTTGTATTATACAAGTAACTTTATAACTAAATATTTGAGAATATAATTAATTCATGTAAATTCCTACTTATTTAAATTTTGTCTTAAAAATCATAAAATAACTTACCTAACTAATTAATATATAGATATGGAGTTCATTGATGAAGTTGAAGAAAATATAACAAGTGTTAACGAAGAAAATGAAGATGTCAGTTATGAAGTAGTTTACCAGCAAGAGGACCAGTTAGACTCAAGTTCAACACAGAAAAATGAAACAAAAACTCTATCCCAAAAAAGAGAATTTCGACGTAAAACTAGAAGTAAATTAACTTCTTTGTATACAAAATTACTTTTTTTTATGCATTTGCCTACATTTTAGATTCTGGCGACTTATTGAACATAATGGATTCTTTTCATAAGACTATGGAAGGACATAAAGATTTCATTAGAGAAGAGAATGAAAAACAGAGAAAATGGGAGGAAGATCTACTAAAAGCTGAACAAGAACAAGCACAGAAAGACAAAGCAGAATTTACTAGCCTTCTGACAAGTTTACTGAAGCCTAGAGATTAATTAATTACTATTATGTATATATTTTTAAAATAAAAAAAATTGTAAACCAAAGACTGGAAAATATTACAATAAGATATGAAAGTATTAAGTTTTAAATTTATTTTGTTTTTAAATGTTTAATTAAGATTTTTTAAATTGTATGTCTTACTTAATGTTGTACAGTTGATAGTTTTGATGGATTGTTATTATACATTTACCAAAGACTAAATATTAATTAATTACCATTATGTATATATTTTTAAAATAACAAAAAAAATTGTAAACCAAAGACTGGGGAATAATGCAATAAGATAAGAAAGTATTAAGTTTTAAAATTTATTTTGTTTTTTAATGTTTAATAAAGATGTTTTAAACTGTATGTCTTACATAATTTTGTACTGATGATTGTCTTAATGGATAGTTATTATACATATAGTTTTTTAAGACTTCACGAATGTCCTTTGCTTGTGGTTCAGCCCGAGTAACCGTTACTTGTCGAGGTTGTGGTCTTTCAATATTAACTTCATTGACAGATCTTAACCAGCATGGATTGAAATTATCTTTTGAATTTTCAATTATATTGTGTAATATGACACAACTATGTACTATACTTGGCATGAATTTGTAATTAATATCAGCTCTTTTCAATAACACTCTCCATCTAGCTTTCAAACGGCCAAAAGCATTTTCAACACAAATTCTTGCAGATGATAGGTAAGTATTAAATGACTCTTCTTCTGGTGTAAGAGCTCCTGTGTAACCCTTTAGCAACCAAGGTAATAGAGGATAAGCAGGGTCTCCAGCCAACATCAGTTGAATAGAGCAATCAGATATAATGCGACAATGATTTGGTAATTTATCTTTAGACTGTTTAAATATATTGGAATCTTTTAAAACAGTAGCATCGTGAACAGAACCTGGGTGCTTTACTGTTATATCTCTGAACAAATAATTACAATCAACAATACCTTGCATAACTATAGATGGCCAACCTTTACGATTGACAAAATCACGATATCCATTAGTAGGTGGTAATATAGGTATATGTGTTCCATCTATAGCTCCAAAAATTTGTACCATTCCAGTTACTTTTTCTACTGATTCAGCCAAAGCTATTGCTTCTGTCACTGAAGGCATTTTTAAATAAGATGGACCAAGTACCGTAATAATAGCAATACAAACATCATATACACAATTATGCACTGAACTCTTATGAACACCAAATAAACTTGCGACCACCCTATATTCTGCACATGATGCCAATTTGTACAAAGCAATAGCTACTTTTTTCTCTACACTCGATGGTTGACGTACAGCATTTTCAGATGGTTTAAGAAAATCATTCAACTTGAAACACATTAATTGGAATGTTTCTTTACTCATTCTGAAGTTTTCGAGCCAATCTTCTTCTTCAAAGTTGCTATTTACTATTCTGTCCCAAAAATCGGAGCTTCTGTTCTAAATATCATACATTCAAATTATAACAGTGACTGATTATTACAAAAATTAATAGGTATTGATATTGAGTACCTTCATCCACATCCTTCTGCTCATATGATTTAAATTAAAAGTAATCATATTGTACATGAATTGATTAATTATTTCTATAGCCATTTGAAGGTACATCATTTTTTTTTGAAATTGTCGTCGATGGCGTAGTAATAAGAGTTTATATTTACTACGACGCGCCTCGCATTTAAGTTTATACAGATTTAAACAAGCGATTGCTTGTATAGAATTCATTTTAGTCAGCGTTTAAATAATAAACAAAAAATATTAAAATTTAAGAAACAAATTACATATTTTTTAATATTTAAATATTTTAAATTTTAATATTTGATTATTGTGATAATGGATATGTGATATATGATAATGGAGCTGGAAAGAAATATTAATGTCATGGAATAATGAATTTTATAACATACCGATTTAATATTGAAGACCCACATGTAAACAGGTCAGGAATATTAGGTCGACTCATAATAAAAACGGTTTCAATTAAGAACAGCTCAACTCGTATCATGTAAACGTAGTCAATGATCCTGTGAGGGAATATTTACTATTTTTTTCACACTGTCAAATATTTGTTTAAAATCATGTTAAAATGCAGATTTCTTTCGTTCGGCATAATATGAGGTATCAGTGGTTTTACCACGAGAGTAATTTTGATCGGCATCAAACTTTTCAATTTCATACTCAACTAATCCATTGTTTGTAGGTATGATTTCATTTCCATACTTGCTGCTTTACACATTTCCGTTAACTTGTCTGACAAGATTATAGTCGACAGCAACTTAACCCAATGTTTGATTTTTTCATAATAGTTCCTTTCAAACACTATCATCATCTGGATAATACCGTTTAACATGGTTCAGAATATTTTTAACATAATGGTTTTTACAAAAAGTAATAACTACCGTGCTATTAGACAATGTTTCTCTTCCAGTTAATATTCGATGACACATATCCAGGTATTCAAATATTATTTCTTTACCATTCCATGCTTTCGAAATACCATGCATAAAAGCCCAACTGAAATCAGTTACAACATTTTTGAAAGGCGGCCAGATACTTGGATCTTTTACAATTATTAGATCCTTGAAACATTTCAACCATTCTGTTACAGTTTCTCTATCATGCGTTGCACTGACCATATCAATTATTGGGCATACGGTGTCAATTTTACCTATACGCCCTACACAATTATAACAATAAATAGTTAGTTTTGTTGAGTTCTGTGGGGGCCTAACAACTGATCCTGTTGAATCCACATGAATAGTTGTTAACACACCTTGTTTAAATAAATTTTGAACCATTGCCAACTGCTATTGGCTTGTCCATGTTACATTGAATGGCTCTTCCATACTTTCGGGAACTTTCATATTCAACCAGGGATGTTCTTTAGCCATTAAAACTACATCAAAGTGATCATTTCGGTTGATATTCCCTTTTAACTGTTGTTGACTATTCAGTTTCGTTAACATCGAAGGAGATTTAATTGTTTGCAAATTTCCACATTCCATTAATTTAATATGTGAAACTGATAATACACATTCCTGTCTATATTTAAAAGCACTTTTCTCTTTAATTTTTTCTACAATAATGTTTCGCTCAGCTCCCCTAATTTGAGTAGTGTATCGAGCATCTGGTTTTTGATTAAAGTTTTTACTCGTACTGTAAACTTCAACAACTGCTTCTTCGCCAGTAGGCAAAATGTATAGTTTGAACTTCTTACAGTCACCATGTTTACAATACATATTCAGCTTCATTGATTTTTCTGTCTTAATGTATTCTAGCTTTTTAATATACAATATACAAGTGTTATTCACTTCTTGAAGATGTTTCTTGATAACATCAGGATACCTGAAATATAACAATAAAATAATAGTATAGTTACTGAGTAAAGGCTAATAATTTTACATTACATTACACTAAAATAAAAATCAATTATTTTTTAGTTTACTATTGATAAATTCTATTCACATATCTACTTAAATGATGTACAATTTTCATGTTTGTATTCTCTAATATTATAAATAATTCACGCATA
This sequence comes from Metopolophium dirhodum, assembly GCF_019925205.1. Classification (NCBI taxonomy): domain Eukaryota; kingdom Metazoa; phylum Arthropoda; class Insecta; order Hemiptera; family Aphididae; genus Metopolophium; species Metopolophium dirhodum. Next base: position 90,603,397 of record NC_083560.1, on the reverse strand, counting down.
CAATAAATTTCAATTTATACTATCAAAAGAATATGGTGTTTAATAAAAATAATAAAATAATTTATCAAACACCATATTCTTTTGACAGTATCAATTAAAATTTATTGTATGCATATACTATTTATAATATTAGAGAATACAAACATGAAAATTGTACATCATTTAAGTAGATATGTAAATAGAATTTATGAATAGTTAACTAAAAAATTATTGATTTTTATAATATTTTATGAAGGTATACTATAAATATTTAAGTGGACGTTACACCTACATTTGTTGTCTATATCCTACAAGTTCCTAACATAGCATAACAGATCAAGCGTAGCTCCGTTAGTTTAAAAATTGGAGTGAATTGATCTCTTGTACAATTTAAAGGTAAGATAGGACATCTCATACCTATCCATTTCATACCTAGGACATCTCATAGGCTTTTTGTTATTTTTAATTTTAAAGCGAGTTATGAGTATTTAAAAATTGTAAATTGTTTGTATATTTTCAAATAATTATACTCGCTTTAAAATTAAAATATAACAAAATATGAGACGTACGAGACACCCTAGATAATAATTTTACCTTTAAATTTTATACGAGTTCAATTCACTCTAATTTTTAAACTAACACAGCTCAAAGTGATTTACTGAGCATAAAATTTGGTATGTTAGGCACTTGTAAGATGAAGACAACAAATGTCGGTGTAACAACCTCTTAATTCTAGCATTGAAATTTATAATATTAACTATTAATATCTATTATTTAGTATTATGTTATTGTTGTTGTCAGTGGCACAGCTACGAGGGTACTAGGAGGTGCTGAAGTATAATGTAAATACTGATTACTGGCAATATAAAATAGTTGTGTTGGGGGTTTCATAATTGTAGCACCCCCAAGGTTTGAACTCTAGTTGCGCCACTTGTTGTACTCAATTTGCTTATTTTTATTTTTTTTATTATTTTTGTTCTTTTAGTAGGTATTTAAGAATAATATTTTGTCAAGCATTTAATTGTGTACCATATAATATTTAGATTATTTTTAATTAATAACTATTTAAAATGCATCATCGATTAAAATCTATTACTAAACTTATATATTTAATTTTAAGACAAATTAATAGAATAATAAATAAAACAAATAAAATTGTATGTAAGTAGTTATAATTTAATAATATAAACATATTAAGCAAATTGAAATAAGTTATGTATACCTTTTTATATTTAGTTTTCCATCTACAATTATAATATGATTCCATTCATCTTTGGGAATTATATACTCTCCTTCTTTGAAGTTACATTCGTAATATTCTCCTTTAATGTTTAGAGGAGATGCATTCTTAGAACCTGGTGGTAAAAGCTTCCCAGGGCTTTTATTAAAATGTCTGTCATTCAAACGTTTTAACGGACTCTTTATTGGACTAAAAAATTTGTCTCTGGTTTTACCAGTATTCCTGAGTAAATCAATTGAACTATTACATTCAAACAATAATCTTCCAGTTATATTATCATGAAATCATTTTCTTCTAGGAGTTCCTGTAACATTTCTTTGAGCAGGAGTCACAAACACAAAATTTGACTCTTTAGGACTTTGTTCCAACAATACAGTATCATTAAAATGTCCAACATATTATCTATACTGGACGAATAGATAAATGCAACTTCTATAATGTCCTCACTTCTCTGTATCAACGTAAATTCATATAAAGTTTTATCAACAACAGATAACTGTTCGGCATTGGAACCATACATTAATTTACATTTACCACCTGTAATATTTTCCCCTTATATCATTGTTGCTGTTCGAACGCGGAACGGGCTTGCCGCCAAAAGCATGGACGCTAAAAGTCGCGTTCCATATCGAAGCTCCTACGCTTTCCCCCTCCGCAGTCCCGCGCCGCCGTCAACAGCCGGCGAGCCGGCTATCGGCCGTCGCGCACTGGAGTCGTGAACTTTATCTTTTTCCAACGGCTGAACGAAGCGCAACGTCCGCGCTGTCGTTCCCGTGTGTGTTGCGAAAACCTCGTGGGAACACGAGGTGCCGTAAACCCGAACTGTGATCAGCGGCCACGATCGGTACCTAGTACCTACTTCCGAAGTACGTTTTCTCGCGTTTTAATAGTCGTCGCGGTACGTACCTGTTGCTACATCGAGTGAAATAGTAAAAGTCGCGTGTGAACACGCGTGTTTTGTCACGGAAAGACGTCAATATATTATCTAATTCGCGTTCGCGCTATTCGCGTGGAACCACGAGCCATTATCGTCGAGCGACGAGCCGAAGATTTGTCCGCCGTCGCTGTTCCGGCGAGGGACCGATATTGGTCTTCACCAAGGATCGCAGCCGCCGAGCCACGCAGTCGCCCTAGCCAGGTCCATATGTTTAGTCCCACGTGTCAGTGGGCTGATTTAAAATTATAATTATTGTTCGCCAGCTATGGTAAATTAGTTTTAAGTTATTATTATTATTTTGGGCGCCCGCTAATCTAATTATTATTGTTTACCTACAAATACATGTGTTTCCGCCCACTAAATTTGTCTTGACCAACTTATTGAGTAACCCGATCCCGCTCCAGCTTTCAGCACATTACGCAAGTCGTTTGCCGACAACCGCCCAACTTGTAAGATCGGTAACGGCGTGTACAGTTGCTATCATGTGTTAATAGTTGATCATTAACACATTCCGTGATGCCAATAGCTTCATTTCGTTTTGTAGAAGTGATAAATTCATCAACATTCGACTCCTCGAGATTTGGTTTCAACAATAAAGATTTATGTACAGGTATCTCATTTATTGTTATACTTGTCTCCATTAACCTAGAACTTCACAAAAAATCATCACCAACAAGCACCTGCCCAATATTTTCATTTAACATTACCTTTTCAATTGGTGTTTTTACCTTTTTACTGTCCAGTTTAAAAATATAACGCAATTTTAAAGTTACTTTATTATGATTTTTCAATGCTAGTACTTTCCATTTATCGGCATTGCATACTAGTCCTAACCTCATGCAAATTTCAATTACAATTTAAGAGTCTATGCACTTCACTTCAAATGGTAGCTCATTTAGTACTGCCCTCCCTTTGTTAGTGAAATTCTTTTTTTCTGGTTCAAACTGATTGTATAATTCCAATATATTAAAATTGATGTACAAATAATGTGCACGTTAATTTGCAAGTTGCGAAGTTGGAATTTGGGAGTTCAATTTTGTCGTTTTATTTTCATAGTACCCACATAACATTTTACTCAGTTTCAAATAAGTCCGTACTTATGTTTGGCTACAATTTTGTAGTAAACCCAAAAGCCATTATATTATTTTAAATTAAATAAGTAAAATAATAAATTATACATAGTATAATTTATGAGTAGAAACGTAAGTATTTAATATAATCCTAAATAACAGGAAACATAGAGCAAAGGTGAAAACAACAAGTTGTTTTACCTAGTCACAAAATAGTGCAATTCAACAATATTAGGGATGTATTAATACCCACAGCTATAATACAATATTAAACAATATCACGTAGAATAAATTATACATTTAGTATAATTTATAATGGGTAATGTAGGTAGTAATATGCAATGTAAAATAGGCCTAAGTAACAGGAAGCGTGGATCAGAGGTGAAAACAACAAGTTGTTTTACCTAGTCCCATCATAATGCAATTTGACATTACTAGGGAAGTAATATTAGAATATAGATATCACGCCACTAATACGTCATTGTTAGAACCCACATAAATACGGGTAGAGCACCTACTATTACTTAGAAGATAGTCAGCCCTCGTCGTAGGTCTATCAAGCTTACGACAGTGCTTATAGTTATTTTGTAATTCAAACTTGTAATAATAAAATGTTATGTAATTATCATATTTTAAAAGTATAAAAAGTGTTATTAATTATTAATATAATACTATGGTTAATCAGTTAGATTTCATTACTGCCTTGAGGTTCCTACTCGAATTCTCAGGAGGGAATGAAACGGACCTAGCATCTTTTATTTCGCAATGTGAATTTGTTTTTTCTAAAATACCTGATACAATGACATCTGATATTTTAGGTGCCGTACTCACCAAGTTAAAGGGGAAAACTTTTGACGCGGTTAGGTATCGGGAGATTAGTAGTTGGGAAGAATTAAAATCGCATTTGGGAACAATATTTAGTACAACCCATTCATTACAATACTTACGTGGGCAGCTAAATACTATGAAGTTAGGTCAGTGTGAATCAATAAAAGATTTTGCTCAACGTATCGAAAAATCGTGTCACAAATTGACACGGGCATTAACCATAGGAAAAAGCGCGGCAGAAGCCAAAATACCCGCACAATCAGTACAAGAGCACGCGCTCAGCGTGTTTATAGGTGCAGTACAGGAACCCATTAAAATAATATTACTATCGCGTAATGTTAGTAATTTTGAAGAAGCCGTTTTACTTGCGATAGAACAGGAGGCTGTTTTTGCAAAAACAACAACGCCGACGAAACCTGAGTATAAAAGTAATTTTCGAAATAATACGTGGAACAATTTTAAAACCGATTTCAGAAAAACGGGGGATCGACCGAATGTCGATAAAAGTACAATCAAATGTTTTCGGTGCGACCGAATAGGTCATTACGCTAATGAGTGTAGGACTTTAGAGAAAAATATTTCAAACAAACCGGATATTAAAAAGGAGTATACGGGTCAGGTTAAGTTTTGCAAATATTGCAAATTAAAAAATCACGACATCAGTGAATGTCGAAAATTAAGAGAAAGGAAAAATTCCGAGGGGGAGCCTTCAGGAAGTTCAGGTAGTTCTACGTCGCATACAATAGGCGAAATTAAAAATAACGTACGAATTATCACACCAATTAACGCCGAACACATTATAATATGTAGGTCTAAGGACTTTATACCTAGCGAAGGTAAATTTTTGATAGATAGTGGCGCGGATATGAATATTATTAAATTATCGATATTAAAAGAACATATCGTTGTTAATGAAGTCGAAAAACGACACATAAAAGGAATAAGCGCGACTACAATATTAACTATAGGAACAGTAGTGGTCGACGTTTTTATTAAAGACAAAAAGTTTAACGTAAAATTCGATATTGTCCATGACAATTTTCCTATACCGGAAGCAGGCATCATAGGTATAGCATTTCTAAAAAATAATAAAGCTATAACTGATTGGGATAAAGGAGTACTAATTATACCCGAACCCATCGAGAACAAAGTCGAATCTATTATAATACCTGCGCGCAGTAATTGCGTGTTACAGGTCAAAACCGATGAGATAATACGGTCTAATTTAGTAGCGATTAAAAAATATGCTATAAACGACGATGTTATAATAGCAAATAGTTTTTTAATAGCAAAAACCCTCGTCGTAGGTCTATCAAGCTTACGACAGTGCTTATAGTTATTTTGTAATTCAAACTTGTAATAATAAAGTGTTATGTAATTATCATATTTTAAAAGTATAAAAAGTGTTATTAATTATTTACCTATCTTTCTCAACCACGACTCAAGACGACAACGAACGTGCTACGTCGTTCAAATAATTATTGTATTAGTGTTCAACGTGTCCTTCACGGCGATCACTACAATTTGTTTACTCTTCAAACTGCCAATAAATAAGTGTACATACCTAGGTACTAAAAAATTCACAAACAGAACATTTAATATATAAAATATTAAAAAACGAATATATAGAATTGTAGAACGCGATGCCGTTGTCGTGATAATACTTCCAATTTCTAGCAGTTAATAATACAAATTGATTTATCTTTGTATACCTAGGTAAGACTTAATTGTTTAGACACAGCAGTGCCACATAATTTAAATTTACCATCATATGCATAATAATATTAAGTAATAGTATTTTTAATTCTCTTTATGATAATTTATTAAATATATATTTTGCAGTTTTGCAAAGCAGAGCTATTTTTTCTATAATTTGAACTACAGTTTAGATGATCTTATTTAAAAAAAAAATTAAATACTGTAAAATTACTTTTAAAATTATAAAAAATAACTAATTAGTAACTTTTATTGTTATTATTACATTTATATATTATTTTATAGCTGAAGGTAATGTTAAATATTCTTAGATCATACACACTGTTACAAATTGTATATGACCTAAGCAAATAATAAATTAAATATAAAATCTACATTCAAACCCTAAAAAAAATTACTTGATATAATAAATTGTGGTGATTTCATCCTCAGATGAGAATAAAATTCAATCTCAGAATAAGATAACACCATAACACCCAATGGTAGTCGCCGTCTTGCAAATGAGTAACAGAGCGAATTGCAAGTTCTGAATAATCCATTTAATTCTGTTATGTTTAAATTTTAGAGTGAATTAACCTATTACCAAATTTAGCAGTAAGAATATTATCTAGTGGATGACATAAGTTTACCATTTTAAAATTCGCATTACTTACTTTATGAGTATAACTAGCTCTTTGAGCGTCGCTGAGGGAGACCCCCAAACCCCCCGGGGTTGGCGAGGAGTGTTGTCGATGTTGGAAGCTGCAGTGGTCTTGTGGTCTGATCGTCAACTCGAGCCAACGCGGTGTATGGGTGATACAGAGGTCTGGTGATAAGGATCTGTTTAGCCGCGATAGCCGATTCAAACGAACACGGTTGTATCTCGACTAGTAAATTGTAACGCTGGGTACTACTATCAAAATTGATGAAACAAACAAATAAAAAAAAAAAAACCAACTAGATAGTTTTATAAAGTGGACTGTATAAATATATTGCGCTTATATAAACTTAATTAAACTATAACATGAGAGCGTCTTAAAAGCTATGTTAGTCCTAGCACAATTGCAACAAATTAATTATAATAATAATATCAGTCAAGAAAATGATTGATAATACAAAAAATAATACACAATAAAAACACGTACGACGCTGATAACAATCGTCGTGTTAACAAAATAATAAGAATATAGGTGTGATACGTCTGACCTGGCAGCTGACTGGACACCTTGCTCCACACGACGTACCTTTCCGTTGACTAATACATCCAAACCCGCTCACTCGGTGGGTTTTTGACAAAGTGTAGAAAATAAGATCCCGATGAACGAGCCTTTTATCTGTACAAGTGACAGCTACAACAATGCGGCGGATAGGTAAAACCACAAAAACACAACAGGAAAGGACGGACGTACGCGCGCAGACAAAACGCAAATGGCGACGACACAACACACGGCGATGACGATCACGTGTACGTCAAGATCGAGCAGTTTCGTGAATCACGAGTCCGCGACTTTACCACAGCGACGATATTAGAGAAACGGAGTGTATCAACGGCTCATAATATCGCGCGTGAAGAATGACGAGGACCATACGCATCATACGAATACGCACCCAAACACACGGCGTAGAAACATTATAACGAAACGCACGCGGTTAACAGGACGCGCACTGTAATTTACGATGCGAACACGGAACAATTCAAAAATTCGCTCACGGAAACGGTCAACGGTCAACAACACGTTTTTTGTCCGGGCACCGAGCGTGCGCGAGGACGGCGATGAACATAGCGGTGATAGCAACGCATGCGCGGTAGGAGCCATAGTCTGAGAGGCCGGGCGCGCTCTAGTGCTGTCTGGCCCGAACATCCTCCCCCGTTTTGAAAGGGTGCTTTCAAAAGGTATAAAATTCTCGATCAGAACGTACCACTCACATAAATAAAATAATAAAAAAAAAAATAATAATAATGTAAGATAATAATTATAACAATACATAAGGAAAATGAAAACAACAATAACAATATTGAGGATATCGGTAATATGGGAGCCCATCTTAAGGTCTTGGATCCACTGGAAGTCTTACCAATTTGACAACAGGACGTTTGAGTATAGCGTCTTGCGTTTTGACAGTCGCTACACGCACAATGTTATCTACACCTGGATGGACCTGGATGATTCGACCGATCTGCCATGCCATGGGCGGTCGTGACGGTGTGTTGATGACTACAAGGTCGCCAACGGACAGATTTGGTGTCTGCTTAAACCACTTTTGCCTTCCTTGTAGGGTGTGCAGATACTCATTGCTCCAACGACGCCAAAACGACTGTTGAGCTTGGCGGAGTAATTGCCAACGACTCAAACGGTTAGTTGGAGTATCGACTACATCCTTCTCTGGAAGTGCTAATAACGGTTGCCCGATTAGAAAATGACCTGGGGTCAACACGCCTAAGTCGTTTGGATCACTGGAGAGCGGTAGCACCGGTCGAGAATTCAAGACGCCCTCGATCCGCGTCATGAGAGTTGTAAATTCCTCGGTCGTGTATACTTGAGCACCGATCACTTTCTTCAAATGGGTTTTTGCGCTTTTGACGGCAGCCTCCCATATCCCGCCAAAATGTGGCGCTCCCGGTGGGTTGAAATGCCACTTGCAAGGCATACGACCACATAAGGTATGCTGATTGGAGGCTTCATCGAATAATTTCTTCAGCTGTTTTGCAGCACCAACGTAATTTGTACCACAATCTGTGTACATGCTACTCGGAATGCCACGCCGAGCGACAAACCGGTCTAACGCAGCGAGGAATGCGTCTGTGGATATGTCGGATACGGTTTCCAAGTGCACGGCCTTCACCGACATACATACGAATACCGCGAGGTATATTTTATTCGCACGCGCACCGCGACGTCGACTTTCACGCACCAAGAAAGGTCCACCGTAATCCATCCCGACGTTGAAAAATGGGCGGTTTGCTACCAGTCTAGCAGCTGGAAGATCCCCCATAAAAGGTCGTGGGTTCATACTTCTGAACCTGGTGCAAGGAACACAAGAATAGGTAAAATTGCGGACAGCTGCTCGGCCAGAAATAATCCAAAATCTTTGATGTATCATTGAAAGTACTAATCGAGATCCTCCGTGTAGCGAGATATGATGAAAGTGTCGAATGATTAGCTCGGTGAGATGAGTCTTTTGAGGTAAAAGGATTGGATGTTTTGAATCTTCATTCAACCGTGCATGTCTTAATCTTCCGCCGACACGAATGATCCCGATTGCGTCGATGAAAGGAGCTAACTGGGCTGTCGTTGTCGGAGTTATGGAACCTTGATTCTTTATCTGTCTACGTAGATCCGATAGATGTGTCAGTTGCGTACACAAGACAGCCGCGTTCAGTGCATGGTCGTATTCCATCCGAGTGATTGGTCCGCTGATCTTAGGACTATTTCGACGACGGGCGAAGCGAAAACAGTATGCCAACACACGTTGCAATTTTGACAACGACGAAAATCGTTGAATGATTGACTCACAGTTCGTTTCTTCATGTATATGCAAAACATTTGCTGTGCACTTCATCTCAGGTAATTGATCAATCGGTGGTAATGTTAACTCGGACATGGTAGACACAGGCCATAGATGGTCAGATTGTAATAAAAAATCTGGGCCATGAAAATGTAATGAATTCGAAATCAACTCGGAGGGGAGTAATCCTCTTGATGCGGGATCAGCTGGATTGTTCATAGTTCTGACATGGGCCCATTCACAACCTGGAGTTAATGACTTGATTTTGGAGACTCTATTGGTGACAAATATCTTGAACTGTTTTTGGTCAGCCTGAAGCCAACTCAAAACTATCGTGGAGTCAGTCCATGCACGGACACGATCAATGATGGTAAAACTCTGTAAAACTTTATACTGGTGGAAGATGAGACGTGCCAATAGTAAGGCAGCGCACAACTCCAAACGTGGAATCGTTAACGACAGGTCAGTATCAGAGCATTTTAATGGAGCAACTTTGGTCTTACATGCAATAAAATAGACCTTGACAACATTCCTCTGGTCAACCACACGTAAATACACATTTGCCGCATATCCCTTCTGAGAGGCGTCGGAAAACCCTATAAGTTCCACCTGTTTTGAACATCGGATATCAATGTGCCGCGTTAACGTAACCTGAGCTAGCGTGGGAAATTCGGAAATGAATGTGTTCCACTTGTCAATTAGTTGTGTCGGTGGCGAAGTATCCCAATCCAGTTTTTGCATCCACAATTCTTGCATAATGCATTTGGCCCAAAAAACAACGGGGCCCAACGCACCAACTGGGTCATATAAACGAGCTATTGTTGAGAGTATTGAACGCTTAGTTGGATTAACTTTATTGATATTAATGTGATAACCTAAGACATCCGATGTAGTACCCCAATGCAAACCTAATACTTTTACTGACTGATCGTCCTTAAGTTCGAATGGTGCATCCATTGCGCGGTCTTCAGTAGATATATTTTTTAATAGTGCTTCACAATTACTGGCCCATTTCTTGAGATTGAAACCGCCTTTACGTAGTAATGAGATGACTTGATGCTGGAGCTCCAACGCTTCCTCTTCCGAGTCAGCACCTGCTACAATGTCGTCCACATATGTTGATGTAATTAATAGATTTTTCGCTAAAGGAAATTCAGATCCATTTTCTAAGTCTAATTGGTGTAAACATCTAATTGCCAAGAACGGGGCTGCGTTGACACCATAAGTAACAGTACATAATTCGAATTCTTGGACTTCATCGTCGGGCGAATTTCTCCAAAGTACATGTTGATATACGCAATCGGCATCATGAACTCGGATCTGCCTGTACATCTTCTCAATGTCGGCGATGAACATGTACTTATGGAAACGACTTCGAAGTAGTATATCGGTAATGTCCTTTTGCAATTTTGGTCCGGTCGCCAAGCAGTCGTTTAGTGAGAAGCCAGATGACGATTTGGCCGACGCGTCAAAGACTACCCGAATTTTCATGTTACCATTCTCTCGTTTGACCACAGCGTGATGAGGGATGAAATATTTTCCTGGTTTATCCGCTACGCGCATGTGACCGAGTGACAGATACTCATTCATAAAGGAACGATACGCGGAATATAACTCGGAATCCTTTGCTAAACGACGTTCAATATTATACAAGCGATTTAAGGCCATGGTACGAGAGGAACCAATACTACAATGCGTAGCCAAGTCTTGATTTAAATTACATTGAGCGTTAATTATAGACCGAAAAGGTAAAGCGACGCAAAACCTGCCTGATGTGTCCCGTGACACTGTTTTACAAAACCACTCTTCGCATCGGTCATCTTCTGTCGTTGGGTGTACTGGGATTGTCGGTTCTTCCACCCTCCAAAATTGTTGCATGGTTTCATTTATGACTGGTACTGCACTAATAGTTAACGACATCAGAGGTAATGAAGTAGGATCCCTGAGTGAACCAACAATTATCCAACCGAGATTTGTGCGCATTGCTGACGGCAATCCAGGCGTATGGATAATGTCTGCTTTGGGCTGCAAAATCATCGGGTATAAATCACCTCCTATTAACATGTCCACGGTTCCAGGATGATCGAATTCCGGATCAGCTAGTACTAGGTGTTGATATCGTGTGCGCACCGTAGCAGGGAGTGAACATGTTGGCATTAATCCAGTAATTTGGGACAATATTATAACATTATTTGCTTTAAACAGTGGTTGATCTGACTGAAGCGGGAAAAACGCGCACTGAGTAACACCTTTTACCTTGGACACCGGTTGTTGAGAGAGGCCAACTACTTCTACACGACTCTTGTTGCGTTTAAGACCAAGTCTGGTGGCACAATCTGCAGTAATGGCCGAAACCTGTGACCCACTATCTAACAAAATTCGAACCTGATGAGTACCACCTGTGTCATCTTGTATACGAACAACCGCAGTACCTAACACTACAGTTGCTTGTGTCAATATCGTACCTGCGAACACAGTGCTATTTTCAACTGGTTTGGACGTAGAGGGCTGAACATCTGACTTTTCTTGCTGTGTCATCTCCCTGTTATTCTTTGTACCAACATTTTCTAAATGTAACAGTGTATTATGACGACCTTCACATTTTTTGCATGTAAAAGAAGCAGTACAAGAGCCAGCACTATGCCCAGTTTTTAAGCATATAAAACATAAACTATTATCGCTCACAAACTTGCGCCGTACTGTAACTGGTTTGCGTTTAAATACAAAGCAACGATAAATCTGATGTTCATGTTGACAAAATAAACACTTTGATGCTGTAGATGTAGATGAAACTGACAGTGAAGTTTTGCCAAGATGCCCAATTTTGTTTCTTTTACTACTACCTTTAAAAGTGCTATCAGATTTGTCGTTAGTTCCAACCGAAGTTCCGACATTTTCTAAAATTTTGCATCTGTGTGCGATAAATTGTAATAATATATCTAAATTAGGCACTGCATTTTGTTCAATACTTGCTTCAAACAGTCGTCTTGTCTCTGTATCAATTACACGAGCACCAATATGAAATAAAATAAAACCAGCTAAGTCCTGGACACCAAGTGCTTTAATAGCAGAGACATTTTCAGTAAATACATGAACAAATGAAGACAGTGACGACAATGATTCTTTTTTCAAGGGTACAAATGAAAACAATTTGTCAATGTGTGCAGAAGCTAATAGTCGTTGATTTTCAAACGACTGTTTTAATGCGTTCCAAGCTATGATATAATTATCAGCCGTCAAAGGGATCGCTTTCACTACTGTAAGTGCTGGACCGGACAGGCTTAAAATTAAAAAATGGTAACGTTGAATATTAGAAATATCAGGGTTGTCATGAACTAGTGATTGAAACATGTCACGAAACGATAACCAACCCAAGACATTACCATCAAATTTTGGTAATTCAATTTTTGGTAACACAATTGCCTGTGTTGTGTGTCGTGCACCAGTAGAAACATTATTATTTGCAGTCACATTAACAGAAGTGCTATGGAAGCCAGTAGCAATAAGTTGAATGTTTGCACATACCTCTTCCATAGTATCAGTGACAACAGCATCAACATTTTCAAACTCGACTACATTATCTAAACCAACAAGGGAATTTAATACTGCTTGCTGTTCTAACTCAAATTGATCAACGAACCGTTTCAATGACAAATGGTGAGCCTCAAATAATGCGCGACGTTCAACATCTAATTTAGCTTCTTCGCCTATAGTATTTATTTTTTTAATTGACCGTAACGATGCATCCCGCGATGCACGGGCACGAACTAAAGACCGTTTATTATCAGCAGCATTGTCCAAGTCTTGACGCTTAGGCCTTCCCATATTACACGATTTTTAAGGAATAAAAGAGCAAGCAAGATAAGACGGACAAATTAATTAATTAAAATTACACACATCATCCGGCCCGAAGGACCAAATGTTTAGCCGCGATAGCCGATTCAAACGAACACGGTTGTATCTCGACTAGTAAATTGTAACGCTGGGTACTACTATCAAAATTGATGAAACAAACAAATAAAAAAAAAAAAACCAACTAGATAGTTTTATAAAGTGGACTGTATAAATATATTGCGCTTATATAAACTTAATTAAACTATAACATGAGAGCGTCTTAAAAGCTATGTTAGTCCTAGCACAATTGCAACAAATTAATTATAATAATAATATCAGTCAAGAAAATGATTGATAATACAAAAAATAATACACAATAAAAACACGTACGACGCTGATAACAATCGTCGTGTTAACAAAATAATAAGAATATAGGTGTGATACGTCTGACCTGGCAGCTGACTGGACACCTTGCTCCACACGACGTACCTTTCCGTTGACTAATACATCCAAACCCGCTCACTCGGTGGGTTTTTGACAAAGTGTAGAAAATAAGATCCCGATGAACGAGCCTTTTATCTGTACAAGTGACAGCTACAACAATGCGGCGGATAGGTAAAACCACAAAAACACAACAGGAAAGGACGGACGTACGCGCGCAGACAAAACGCAAATGGCGACGACACAACACACGGCGATGACGATCACGTGTACGTCAAGATCGAGCAGTTTCGTGAATCACGAGTCCGCGACTTTACCACAGCGACGATATTAGAGAAACGGAGTGTATCAACGGCTCATAATATCGCGCGTGAAGAATGACGAGGACCATACGCATCATACGAATACGCACCCAAACACACGGCGTAGAAACATTATAACGAAACGCACGCGGTTAACAGGACGCGCACTGTAATTTACGATGCGAACACGGAACAATTCAAAAATTCGCTCACGGAAACGGTCAACGGTCAACAACACGTTTTTTGTCCGGGCACCGAGCGTGCGCGAGGACGGCGATGAACATAGCGGTGATAGCAACGCATGCGCGGTAGGAGCCATAGTCTGAGAGGCCGGGCGCGCTCTAGTGCTGTCTGGCCCGAACAGGATCTGTTATAAAAATGAGTGATAAGGATTTTGGATTTATGATAAGAAAAGTGGATAAGTGATAAGGATTTTTGGATGATTGATGAGGATGTTGGATTTGTGATAAGGATGGTGGATTAGTTAACCGGATAGCTGTAAGTTTTTTATTGCCGTAAAAAACGCCAAATAAAGTAAAAAAATTCAAATATTTCGGACGGTCGAACTAATCATATAGCCACCTCGATTTTTGTACTTCGAACTTTCACACATGAGATTTGGTAAATCTTAGAATAAACAACCAGCGTTGGTGAAAGTTCAAAATTGTTTACCAATTATTGTGTGATATTTTTCTCCTTACTCGTATTATTATTATTTAAATATATTAGGTATTTAGGTAGGTACTAATTAGGCCACTACTAGTTTATTATATAGATACACTACACAGTAGTCAGTAAACATGTGGGTAATGGACGGTTTGAATGAATTTGACACGTTTGATTTAACGATGACACGTTTATTTACGACACAGTTAATTATCATGGATAATTAAAAAGCGCGTGCGGTGTTGACGACAGTCAGACAAAAGCTAAACGCCCGCGACATACTCCCTTCTGAGTCCGCGAGACGCGCCCGAGCAACTAGCTAGTCCACTGGGAGGATGACAGGGTCCCCGGGTGTCACCTCTATGGATTGGATCCACCACTCCACCACGGCCAGCTGCTGCTCCTGGGTCGCATCCGCTGGCTGCGGGGCTACCGGTTGCACCGCGGGCTGCTGGGCTTGCGGCTGCACCTTTGGCCGCTGAAACCGGCCTCGCCCATCCCGGATGTCGTGGCGCTGGTATGCTGGCGATGCTCGGCGACGTGGCACTCGCCCGGGTGGCCCTGCCCTTAGCCTGGCAGCTTCGTGCTGCGGGGTGTTGGCCCGCGTGGACCGACGTCCCTCAGCGAATCCCCGCTCAAACAGGGCCCACACAGTGGGGCTTGCCCGTATCCGGCCGAACGATACAGTTGTCGCTCGTTCGGCCGACCAACCGCCGACCGTGTCCTCCGGACCATCGCTCGACAGCCTCCTGGCTTCCTGCAACAACTTCGCAGCCATCACCCGGAGCTTTTCCACATGTGTTGCAATCATGCCACGGGATGGCCGGTTGTTGCGGGTTGGTGGCGAATGATTCGCTCGTTCTGCCATCTGGGTATGGGCCCATAAGATCGATGATCATCACCTCCCAAGGTTGACGTAAGACTCGGGTGCATATCCGATCTTCTGGTTTGCGATTCAGTGGTTTTATCCGTGCAAAGATATCGCACGCCCGCACGTAGTTACGTACTGCTTCACGCATACCGGCCCAAAAGAAATGACTATTTATGCTTCGGTACGTTTCTTTCCACCCTGGGTGATTCGCTGCATCATGGTCGTGAAAGCATTGTAACAGAATCTGGGCCTTGTCCGCTGGGACGACCACCCCCCCCCCCTCTTCTCCATGCGTGGTGGATCGAGGGTGGCAGTGCAACACCTTGTCCCGGATGACGTACAACTTCCGCAGACGACCGAACCTTGCCCCGTCTCCGGAGAGTTTGGCAACTATCTCCCGTATGTTCGGGTTGTACTGTTGCCACTCTTGGACATCTTGTAATGATACGTGTCTGTCGTTCTTCTTCGGCTGGATAGCCCCACACTAGGTGACACCCAAAGCGGACACTCCGGACGGATCACTGCAGACTCCGGACATTTCACCGGCCACTCCAGGCCGAACCACCGGAGGATCATGGATATTTTTTTCCAACGACTCCTCATTCACTGTAGTCGGTCCCACCGGACAACGGTTAGCGCGTCGACTGCTTCGTTTTTTATTCCGGATATGTGCTGGATTTCAAAATCGAAAGCCAAGAGTTGTAACGCCCATCGCGTTAGCTTGCTGTTGGTACAGCGAGCTTGCTGTAATCATCGGAGTGCCGCGTTATCCGTAAATAACATAAGCTTACAGGACTCAAGATACGGCCTGAACCTGTCTACCGCCCAAACTATGGCTAGACATTCGCGTTCGACTGCCGAGTATCTTCCCTGAGCTGGATTGAGTTTTTTGCTGGCGTAGGATATGATTTTCCTATCGCCACTCTCCCCCCGCCGGAAGAGTACGGCAACAACCCTGACTTCGCTTGCGTCGGTCTGCAGATTGAATGGCTTACCCGGAAGAGGAGGGCAGAGCCGTGGTGCGGACACCAAAGACTCC